>NC_084556.2:4510000-4517500 GCF_033978685.3 Nerophis lumbriciformis
TGTATTAGCCTTAAGTAATATTCTAATTTTGTGACACACGGAATTTTGGATTTTCATTTGTTGCCACTTCAAATCATCAAAATTAAATGAAATAAACATTTGAATGCATCAGTCTGTGTGCAATGAATAAATATAATGTACAAGTTACACCTTTTGAATGCAATTACTGAAATAAATCAAGTTTTTCAAAATATTCTAATTTACTGGCTTTTACCTGTGTGTATATATATATGCACGTGTAAAAATGTAAAATATAAATAATAATCCAATGGCCTATTCCTGAGACAGAAGGAATGACAAAAGATGAGGAAGACAAAAAGTGACCATGAGGAAGAGCGGGCGTCTCATGGCGTGAAAAAGCTGGGGGTTGTTGGTGGTGACCGAGTGGACCCCCGAGCACCAGGCCAGCGAGTAGAGCCACGCCTCACTGATCACGTACAGGTTGGTGCTGATGTTCATGGCCGTGTAGGCGCTGCACATCACAAAGATGAGTTAGGACACTCAACGAACGACACACACACACACACACACACACACACACACACACACACACACACACACACACACACACACACACACACACACACACACCTTATGCTCTCAGCTGACATGGAGGTGTAGTGCAGGTTGAGCTTGACAATGCGCATCCTCTGGAGCTCCTCTAGAGGGAGCTCTGTGCCAGATGTCTGCTGGAGATCCAAGTACACATCCACCACCTGACACCTCTGCTCTGGAGGCAACCACAGCACCTGGTGAATGGACACACACACACACTAGGTAATTATTTTTTACATACAATACCAACTAAAAATATATAATGTATATAATTGTAAAGATACAGTAACATTTAAAAAAAAAATCTATTTTATTAAATTGATTTCATGTTCAAAACACTATTTAAACCCAGAAATTATGAATAATATTCAAAATATATGTGATGTATAAAAATATTACATTTAATAAATAATAATAATAAAAATATATTAATTTGAAATATATTGAAAAATAACTAAAATTAGAAACTAGAAAAAAAGAAACGTTTCTATTTCAGTATGTTTTAATTATATACAGGTAAAAGGCAGTAAATTAGAATATTTTGAAAAACTTGATTTATTTCAGTAATTGCATTCAAAAGGTGTAACTTGTACATTATATTTATTCATTGCACACAGACTGATGCATTCAAATGTTTATTTCATTTAATTTTGATGATTTGAAGTGGCAACAAATGAAAAATCCAAAATTCCGTGTGTCACAAAATTAGAATATTACTTAAGGCTAATACAAAAAAGGGAATTTTAGAAATGTTGGCCAACTGAAAAGTATGAAAATGAAAAATATGAGCATGTACAATACTCAATACTTGGTTGGAGCTCCTTTTGCCTCAATTACTGCGTTAATGCGGCGTGGCATGGAGTCGATGAGTTTCTGGCACTGCTCAGGTGTTATGAGAGCCCAGGTTGCTCTGATAGTGGCCTTCAACTCTTCTGCGTTTTTGGGTCTGGCATTCTGCATCTTCCTTTTCACAATACCCCACAGATTTTCTATGGGGCTAAGGTCAGGGGAGTTGGCGGGCCAATTTAGAACAGAAATACCATGGTCCGTAAACCAGGCACGGGTAGATTTTGCGCTGTGTGCAGGCGCCAAGTCCTGTTGGAACTTGAAATCTCCATCTCCATAGAGCAGGTCAGCAGCAGGAAGCATGAAGTGCTTAAAACTTGCTGGTAGACGGCTGCGTTGACCCTGGATCTCAGGAAACAGAGTGGACCGACACCAGCAGATGACATGGCACCCCAAACCATCACTGATGGTGGAAACTTTACACTAGACTTCAGGCAACGTGGATCCTGTGCCTCTCCTGTCTTCCTCCAGACTCTGGGACCTCGATTTCCAAAGGAAATGCAAAATTTGCATGGTTGGGTGATGGTTTGGGGTGCCATGTCATCTGCTGGTGTCGGTTATTTTTCATTTTCATACTTTTCAGTTGGCCAACATTTCTAAAAATCCCTTTTTTGTATTAGCCTTAAGTAATATTCTAATTTTGTGACACACGGAATTTTGGATTTTCATTTGTTGCCACTTCAAATCATCAAAATTAAATGAAATAAACATTTGAATGCATCAGTCTGTGTGCAATGAATAAATATAATGTACAAGTTACACCTTTTGAATGCAATTACTGAAATAAATCAAGTTTTTCAAAATATTCTAATTTACTGGCTTTTACCTGTATAATATATACACTAAATATATATATTTGTGTGTGTGTGTGTGTGTGTGTATATATATACACACTAAGTTTATATAAATATTGTAAAAAATTAAATTAAAAGTATGGCATGCTTTGAGTACAAACTCAAGCAATATATAGAATTTTGTTTTAAAATAAACTACCGTATTTTTCGGAGTATACGTCGCACCGGAGTATAAGTCGCACCTGCCGAAAATGCATAATAAAGAAGGGAAAAAACATAAGTCGCACTGGAGTATAAATCGCACCTGCCGAAAATGCATAATAAAGAAGGAAAAAAACATAAATAAGTCGCACTGGAGCCCGGCCGAACTATGAAAAAAACTGCGACTTACAGTCCAAAAAATACAGTAATGCAAATTTTTAATGTTGAACCTATTTTATGTCTCTTATTTATTAAATTATGTTTAAAATATATAATATAATTAAAAAATCAGCTTACAAAATAAATGTTTAACTCATAGTACAGATTTTTTTCATTTTAAGTTTTTAATAGGAAATGTGCAAGAAACTAATCGGAAAAAAGTTCTTTGAAGCTCGGTGACACCAACAATAAGTTTAGTAAGGCGCCGTGATGTCACCTGTGATGGCCGAATGGACGACTCTTTGTGGATGACGTCCAGGGTGCGCTGAATCCACGACATCCTGTACGGGTGTCCTTCTGGGGGCTGGTAGAGGTCAAAGATCACCAGTTTGTCAGTGCGAGCCGCCAGCTGGAGGAAGTCCAGCAGGCTGCAGACGGACTGGTTTCCTGCCCGGAGACGCTCCTCCTTTCCTAGCGAGCTCGCCGTGTTGAAGGGATCGGTCTTTGGGGGTGGAAATCCGTCAATAAGTTTCATCGTCATCAATAACCAGATGACTTACGGAGAGGAACCAGGCCCCGGCGTTGAGACTCTGTAGCTCCGCCCACATAAACATGGCCGCCAAGGTGTCGGTCCGGTTGGGAAAAACCTGGCGAACGTCAGTGGTTCGCTCCAACGTACGGTCGTGCATCAGGAAGGGAACGCCGTCAAAGCTGTTGTTGGTGTTATAAACAGAAATTATATTTCATCTGAGAAAAATGTTGGGTTTTTTTTTATTGTGAAAGACCAAAAATTATCATTTCAAACACTTTATTCAAAAAGTGAGCACTTTTCAAAACTTTGAAATCATTAAGCACATGAAGTCGACACTATGGATTAAAGTTAAAGTACCACTAATAGTCACACACACACTAGGTGTGGTGGAATGACCCTCAGCACTTGACCCCTTGTTCCCCCCCTGGGAGGTGAGGGGAGCAGCGAGCAGCAGCGGTGGCCGCGCTCGGGAATCAAAACGTATAATCAAAGATGATAATACCTTTGATAATTACAACATATACTGAACCGAACCATGTTTTCTAGCTGTTTAGGGTCGATTCTGTTTTTGGATATTTTTTATATATTTTTATTGTATTGTTTACCAATGTGTTCAATTCTTTTTTTTTTATTTTTTTTTTATATTCATTCTTAATCCAACAAAAGCTATTCAGTCAAACCGCAATTAGGCAACACTTTAATCACTTTTTTAAACGTTTTTCAAACTTTGAAGTATAATTAAAGCATTTTCAATGATTTCAAGTTCTTGTAAGTCTTTACTTAACATGGAAATAGATCCCTTTATATTAGGGGTGGGCGATAGTTCGAATTTTGGTATCGATCTGATACCAAGTAAATCTGGCGTTAGTATCACCAATACTAATACTTTTTAATTTACAAATAATTTCTTTATTGCTTTATTTGATAAAATATTACATAAAGATTATATGCAAATACAATATAACGGTATTAAAATAAGTATATTATTAAGTTCTAATCAGTCACAATTGTTTTAGGTAAAAGTCACTGTAGTCCAATACAAAATAATGCTTGTCGATAAACTGCAACAAAAGTATCGCTGTGATACCGGTACTCGCCTTGGTATCGACACTACTGATATTTGGATCGATACACCCACCCTTAGTTTACGTCACAAACTGACCTGATGGTGACGTCCGTCTCCAAGCCGTCACTTCCTGCCTCCACCGCCTTCTCGAACGCCATTAGTGTGTTTTCTGGAGCTAGCTAGCGACAACAGAAACACATATCGTCAAAAACATGTTTTAACGTTTATTTGGGGGGGGTTTTAGGGTGTTGTCGTCACGCTCACCATGGGGGCTCCTCTGTGGGCAATTAGGCCTGGTGGGGGGCCCAGGGTCCCTTCCGGTCTAATACATGGAGAGTACAAGCCCAGGGGCACCAGGTAGACGACCGATAGGAAGACCAGGTAGACGGTCAAAATTAGGCCCCGCCTTACTGCCAAATTAGCAGAATTTTTTTTGTGATGAATTGTGTGAATATCTAACTTATTTCCTGTGTTTCTACTGTAAAAATCCTAAAAAGACATTCGTTTCATTTTCCTGCACCCTAATGGACTGGAGTGGAAAATCTACCAAAACTTGTTGAAAAGTGAGTTACTCTATTTTCTAAATCTACTTTGAACAGAAAAACTAATTCAACATTTTTTTGTCACTGCCACAATGTGTGTGTGTGACTTTAAAACCAACCATTTACATTTAGACAAAATTATATACTACAACATATATGATAGGTTAGCATGCATGCATTCATTTTTATCAATGTTAGCAATGTGTACTTAGCATTAAAAATATTATTTTTCAGTCATACAGTATATGACTCTTTGGTGCTCTCTATTGCTTATGTACATTCTTATGCTCGCTGCTAAGGTAGGAAGCTATCACTGCTAAGCTAAGTTTCTTGTTTTCGCTTACAAACAAACTCGCGATGGGCTATTCGGCTATTTTAAGAGAGTTGACTCTTTTGACAAGGCTCACTAAAACAGGTCGACTCTTTTGGCTTCCGGATGTCTTTTCAGTTTGTTACTTAAATTAATTCATTAACAATAATTTAAAATTATAAGCAAAACAAATTAAAAGTAAATAACATGCATTATAATTTCTGCATTTTATTTATATATATATATATATATATATATATATATATATATGTATATATATATATACATATATATATATACGTGTATGTCCATCCATCCATCCATCTTCTTCCGCTTATCCGAGGTCGGGTCGCGGGGGCAGCAGCCTAAGCAGGGAAGCCCAGACTTCCCTCTCCCCAGCCACTTCGTCCAGCTCCTCCCGGTGGATCCCGAGGCGTTCCCAGGCCAGCCGGGAGACATAGTCTTCCCAACGTGTCCTGGGTCTTCCCCGTGGCCTCCTACCGGTCGGACGTGCCCGAAACACCTCCCGAGGGAGGCGTTCGGGTGGCATCCTGACCAGATGCCCGAACCACCTCATCTGGCTCCTCTCGATATGGAGGAGCAGCGGCTTTACTTTGAGCTCCCCCCGGATGGCAGAGCTTCTCACCCTATCTCTAAGGGAGAGCCCCGCCACCCGGCGGAGGAAACTCATTTCGGCCGCTTGTACCCGTGATCTTGTCCTTTCGGTCATGACCCAAAGCTCATGACCATAGGTGAGGATGGGAACGTAGATCGACCGGTAAATCGAGAGCTTTGCCTTCTGGCTCAGCTCCTTCTTCACCACAACGGATCGATACAGCGTCCGCATTACTGAAGATGCCGCACCGATCCGCCTGTCGATCTCACGATCCACTCTTCCCTCACTCGTGAACAAGACTCCGAGGTACTTGAACTCCTCCACTTGGGGCAAGATCTCCTCCCCAACCCGGAGATGGCACTCCACCCTTTTCCGGGCGAGAACCATGGACTCGGATTTGGAGGTGCTGATTCTCATCCCAGTCGCTTCACACTCGGCTGCGAACCGATCCAGTGAGAGCTGAAGATCTTGGCCAGATAAAGCCATCAGGACCACATCATCTGCAAAAAGCAGAGACCTAATCCTGCAGCCACCAAACCAGATACCCTCAACGCCCTGACTGCGCCTAGAAATTCTGTCCATAAAGGTTATGAACAGAATCGGTGACAAAGGGCAGCCCTGGCGGAGTCCAACCCTCACTGGAAACGTGTCCGACTTACTGCCGGCAATGCGGACCAAGCTCTGACACCGATTATACAGGGAGCGAACCGCCACAATAAGACAGTCCGTTACCCCATACTCTCTGAGCACTCCCCACAGGACTTCCCGGGGTACACGGTCGAATGCCTTCTCCAAGTCCACAAAGCACATGTAGACTGGTTGGGCAAACTCCCATGCACCCTCAAGGACCCTGCCGAGAGTATAGAGCTGGTCCACAGTTCCACGACCAGGACGAAAACCACACTGTTCCTCCTGAATCCGAGGTTCGACTATCCGGCGTAGCCTCCTCTCCAGTACACCTGAATAGACCTTACCGGGAAGGCTGAGGAGTGTGATCCCACGATAGTTGGAACACACCCTCCGGTTCCCCTTCTTAAAGAGAGGAACCACCACCCCGGTCTGCCAATCCAGAGGTACCGCCCCCGATGTCCACGCGATGTTGCAGAGTCTTGTCAACCAAGACAGCCCCACAACATCCAGAGCCTTAAGGAACTCCGGGCGGATCTCATCCACCCCCGGGGCCTTGCCACCGAGGAGCTTTTTAACTACCTCGGCAACCTCAGCCCCAGAAATAGGAGAGCCCACCACAGATTCCCCAGGCCCTGCTTCCTCATAGGAAGACGTGCTGGTAGGATTGAGGAGGTCTTCGAAGTATTCTCTCCACCGATCCACAACATCCGCAGTCGAGGTCAACAGAGCACCATCCCCACCATACACGGTGTTGACACTGCACTGCTTCCCCTTCCTGAGGCGGCGGATGGTGGTCCAGAATTGCTTCGAAGCCGTCCGGAAGTCTTTTTCCATGGCCTCACCGAACTCCTCCCATGTCCGAGTTTTTGCCTCCGCGACCGCTGAAGCCGCACACCGCTTGGCCTGTCGGTACCTGTCTGCTGCGTCAGGAGTCCCATGAGCCAAAAGAACCCGATAGGACTCCTTCTTCAGCTTGACGGCATCCCTCACCGCCGGTGTCCACCAACGGGTTCTAGGATTACCGCCACGACAGGCACCAACTACCCTGCGGCCACAGCTCCAATCGGCCGCCCCGACAACAGAGGTACGGAACATCGTCCACTCGGACTCAATGTCCAGCGCCTCCCTCGTGACATGTTCAAAGTTCTTCCGGAGGTGGGAATTGAAACTCTCTCTGACAGGAGACTCTGCTAGACGTTCCCAGCAAACCCTCACAATGCGTTTGGGCCTGCCAGGTCTGTCCGGCATC
>NC_084556.2:4522500-4577500 GCF_033978685.3 Nerophis lumbriciformis
TTTGAGAGTGTCAACAAAGTGGAAATATCTAAATGTATCATCAGTGGACCTCTCCCTAATATCGACAGGGGGATAAACAAATTCAGCAGGCTGCTTCAGCTAAATACATGGCTGTCCAAAATCTGAGTCCAGAGGACTGCATTTTATTGACAACTTTAATCTCTTCTGGCAAAGAGTGGATCTGTGTCAAGGGAAATGCCCACAACTGAACAGAGGTTGAGTGAGACGACTGACGGATAACCTCAGAATAAGCCTGGACCAGATCCTGTGCTGTCACAGAGGAGAGAGAAGGAGAGCGGAAGAAGAACTCCTTCTCCGCTTCCACCTAGGAACCCAGCAAAGGATTCAGCTTCAGCAAACACAGCACCTGTAGAATCCCGAAAAGAGGATTCTGAAGCAAAAACTCCATCATCATCACCTTGAGACTTCCTGACCATCTTGAAAGTTTGGTGAAATCAGGGATTAAAATGGTGCAATCAAGGATTCTTTCATCAAAAAAATATTGCGCCCCTCTTCCTCCTCAGCTTATTCAATTAACCAAAGTTGTCCCAGCTAGGCCCCGCCAACGCTGCCCATAGCTGTTATTCCCAACAGTGCCAATGCTTTTTGTCCAGGTTGTTAAGGGCCTCTGTGCTGATAAACATTGCATCAACCAGAGAGACCAAATGAGGAAGTGCTCCCTTCTAAAACAATAACTACTATCATAGCACATAGATTAGTTAAAAGACAGAAAGTTAGGTTATCTGATCAGAGAAATGTAATCCACATTCCTTTGAAGAACACAATGTCTCGGGCAACTCTAGCTAATCTAAAGCAAACACAAACCAACAGTTAAAGTTAAAGTACCAATGATTGTCACACACAAATTTGTCCTCTGCATCTGACCCATCCCCTTGTTCACCCCCTGGGAGGTGAGGGGAGCAGTGGGCAGCAGCGGTGGCCACGCCCGGGAATCATTTTTGGTGATTTAACCCCCAATTCCAACCCTTGATGCTGAGTGCCAAGCAAGAATTCAATGGGTCCCATATTTTTAAAGTCTTTGGTATGACTTGGCCGGGGTTTGAACTCACGACCTACCGCAACCTAACCACAAAACCACTGAGCAGGTCTGCGGCTATTAGGGTAAGACTCATAAATGATAGCATACGGACACAGTTTGTGGAAATGATTAGGTTTGAAAACACCCTGTATGTTAATGTTGATGATCTGTTGAACTCGTATACATCAAGTGTGACACCAAGGTTATAGAATGGTTGAAAGTAGGCAAAAGCACAGAAAATGGATTGCCGCAGAGCCGAACTGAATTGACACACATCAAAGCTCCAAACTCATTATGAGATTTACAAAGAAAAGCTAAATGTGTTCAACAAGAGAAAAATATTTTTCTGAAATCATCACAAACTGTAGAAACAACTCTCGCGTCCTGTTTACTACGGTCAACAGATTAACAAACCCTCCGAAATTCACTACCAATAGAACTAATTTCTACATCAAAGTGCAATGAGTTTGCAATATTCATTCATGATAAAGTTCAAGGCATTAAAAATGCAATAATTCCTGGAAAACAAATAGCTACACTGCAGCCAGCTAGTCAACTAGAGCTGGCAGATTTCACTCCTGTCACTGACAAAACAGCTGAAGAAGTCATCCACCGTCTGAGTCCATCAACATGCTGCCTTGATGAGTTACCCACTACATTTCTAAAATCTACCACAATTCGCTCGTTTAGTTAACATCTGACTTCAGACTGGAACATTTCCAAAGGCCTTAAAAACTGCCAGAGGTGTGGACTCGAGTCACATGACTTGGACTCGAGTCAGACTCGAGTCATGAATTTGATGACTTTAGACTCGACTTGACAAAATGTAAAAAGACTTGCAACTCGACTTAGACTTTAACATCAATGACTTGTGACTTCACTTGGACTTGAGCCTTTTGAATTGACATGACTTGACATGACTTGCTACTTTCCCCAAAACCCAAAGATGAAAAAGTTATTTGGGAGCGCTCCGTATTTTTCATTGTGTACTTGTCTATCAGCGTTGCGTGTGTCAGCTGGTGTGGTCTCAGTACAACAGCCAATCAAATTAGATCTACTTTGTTTTCATCACACAGCATTCATCCAATCAAATTGCAGGACAACCAACGAAGAAGACATGTCCAAACCACACGCCAGTGAACAAAAAATGATACCTAAAATAATTTTGTTTGGGTATAAAAATTACGAGGTGGTCAACACAAAACGGTTTGCAGTATGCAACACATGCGGTTCGAAAATGACTGATGGAGAGGCAACAACTTCCAACTTCGTCCGGCATTTGAAGTTGCACAAAGAACGGTAAGTTTTGAATGTAAGATAACGTTTATTGGCTAAGTAACGTGACTTTTATTTGCTGTGTAGTTAAATCAGTGAGGCTGTAAACTCACTGCTAACGTTATAACGTTATTGCAAACACGGGAATCTGTTGCAGTTCACTACCTTATTCATACTTTTTGTTCAGTGATTTTTTTTTTAAGCAGGGTTACGTTAGTCAATATATCACACGTAACGTTAGACGGCGGTCAGCAGCACCACGTATTTTAGCCACCTAAAAAAAGACAAAAATAGTAAAATAAAGGTCAGTTAAAATGTATACTATATTATGAATATGTGTACCGTTTTAGCTAGCTTTCTGACATACTGTTGGTTGTTTACCTCAGTGGTCCCCAACCACCGGGCCGCGGCCCGGTACTGGTCCGTGGATCGATTGGTATCGGGCCGCACAAGAAATAATTTTTTTTTTCTTTTCTTTTTTTAATTAAATCAACATAAAAAACACAAGATACACTTACAAGTAGTGCACCAACCCAAAAAAAACTCTCTCCCCCCTTTTGTTCTGGGCATTGAACATGAAGACTCTTCCTTCACTGTTCCGAGTGGCCATGAGAGTCTTGGCAGTGCCTGCCTCCAGTGCTCCAGTGGAGCGAGTTTTCAGCCATGGTGGCATCATACTACGCCCCCATCGTGCACAAATGACTGACAGACTCTTGGCTAATTTGGTCTTTTGCAAATGCAATGCAGCATAGGGCCCTGACATATAAAAAGTACAACTTTTTTGTTATGTTCACGTATATGTCATGTTTTTTCAATGTTAACACTTTTGTACAAATAAGTACATTTGCACTTTATTTTTCAATGTGTTTGTTCTGTAAAGGAATGAGTTAATGTTTAAAATGACTGGTTAATAGTGCTATTATAAAGTGCAATGTCAGCACAATTTTCTTTCCTGCAATTTAAAATGCACTTGTTTTAATAAATAAATACAGCGTTTGAAAAGCATACACAATCTGTGTTAATATATTAGTCTGTGGTTAAAAGGACTTGAAAGGACTCGAAACTCAAAATGCAGGACTTAGGACTTGACTTGAGACTTTCCAGTCTTGACTTTGGACTTGACTCGGGGCTTGCCTGTCTTGACTCGGGACTTGACTCGGACTTGAGGGCAAAGACTTGAGACTTACTTGTGACTTGCAAAACAATGACTTGGTCCCACCTCTGAAAACTGCTGTCATTAAGACCCACTTAAAGAAGGGTAGTCTTGATGGCACAGTACTGAAGAACTATCGGCCCCCTATCAAACCTGACATTTTTGGGCAAAGGTCTAGAAAAAGTTGGACACCAACAGCTTTGTGACTCTTTTTTTTTTATGTCCTGACAATTTCATTGGGAAAAAAAATCAGTGTTTTAAAATTCAGTGTAAAAAAAATTGCTGCTTCAGAAAGCAACTCTCAGTTCTGGTGAATCAAGGCTGAAGCAATGGATCCTGTCTCAGAACCAGCCAATGAGGTGTCAAGTTTGAAGTCTGACCACCAGGTGTGTTGTCACACACTATATAGCACTGATTATATTACACTGAATTTTTATAAACTGATTTTTTTTACACAGAATTTTTATTCACTGATTTTTTTTTACACTGAATTTTAACACTGAATGTTGTTTCAATGAAATTGTCAAAATCTAATGTAAAAAAAGTAAGTGTCAAAAAAAATCAGTGTATACTAGAGATGCGCGGATAGGCAATTATTTCATCCGCAACCGCATCAGAAAGTTGTCAACCATCCGCCATCCACCCGATCTAACATTTAATCAGAACCGCACCCGCCCGTTGTTATATATCTAATATAGACGATGCAAGGCATTAGTGAGGTTATAAAGCTTTTGCTTGTTAAAGAAAGGAGACTGATCCAATGCAGCACAGACATTCAATGCGTGCCACGCTGTCACGGCCCAGACGCACACCAGTGCGCAATCATATGGGAGCCGCGCTGAGCGCACCTCCAAGCGCATGGAGGTGCGATGTCCCTCGCACCCGCGGCGGCTCCACCCGGGCTCGCGCCCGAGGCTTCAGCGCGCACCGCGGCGGCCATCCTACTCGTCGCGGCCTAGCCCTCGCGGCTCTCGCTGCCGGCGACGGCCGGGTATGGGCCCGACGCTCCAGCGCCATCCATTTTCAGGGCTAGTTGATTCGGCAGGTGGGTTGTTACACACTCCTTAGCGGGTTCCGACTTCCATGGCCACCGTCCTGCTGTCTATATCAACCAGGGTGAGCCCCACCCCTTTCGTGAGCGCACTGCGCGCGGAGTGACCCCTGTTACGCGCCCCCGGCAACGGGGGTGGCGGGCAGGTAAGCTGCGCGGGCGGAGCGCGCGGAGTGACCCCTGTTACGAGCCCCCGGCCACGGGGGTGGCGGGCAGGTAAGCTGCTTACCTGCTGCGCGTGACGCCGGCCGCTGCGAAGGCGGTAGAGGCGGGGTGTCGGTGCGGTGGGCGCGGTGGTGACCCTGGACGTGCGTCGGGCCCTTCTCGCGGATCGCCTCAGCTACGGCTCCCGGTGGAGCCCTCTCGGGGGAAGGGGCCTCGGTCCCGGACCCCGGCGAGGCGTCCCTTCTCCGCTCCGTAAAAGTGTCCATCTCTTCTTTTTTTTCTTCTTCTGTTGTGGCATATGCTGCAGGTGCCTGCTCGTTTTTCGTATGTGGGTAACAACATTTAACTATGTATATATATTTCCGAATTGGTTTAACTGCCACCCGCCTGAATCTATTTAAAATCTAATTTTTTTTAATTTCAACCGCCCGACCCGACCCGCGGATAAAATCTAATTTTTTTTTTTATTTCAACCGCCCGATCCGCGGATAATCCGCGGACTCCGCGGTTGTGTCCGCAAACCGCGCATCTCTAGTGTATACTAATTCAGGGTATAAAAAAATTCTGTGCCGAAAAATGTGCATCTTCTCACTTCCGGGAAATTAAGGCTGAAGTAATCGATCCTGTCTCAGAACCAGCCAATGAGGTGTCAAGTTTGAAGTCTGATGTCACACACACTATATAGCACTGATGTTTTTTTACACTGAATTTTTATCAATGTAATTTTTTTTACACTGAATGTTGTTTCAATGAAATGGTCAAAATCTCATGTAAAAAAAATTTCACTGTCAAAAAAAATCAGTGTATACAAAATCAGTGTATAAAAAATTCAGTGTCAAAAAAAATCAGTGTATAAAGAATTCAGTGTATAAAAAATTCAGTGTCAAAAAAAATCAGTGTATAAAAAATTCAGTGTCCAAAAAAATCAGTATACAAATTCAGTGTTTAAAAAAAATCAGTGTATACAAATACAGTGTATAAAAAATTCAAATTGCAGCTTCAGAAAGCAACTCTCACTTCCAGGAAATTAAGGCTGAAGCAATGGATCCTGTCTCAGAACCAGCCAATGAGGTGTCAAGTTTGAAGTCTGACCACCAGGTGTGACGTCACACACTATAGCACTGATTATTTTACACTGAATTTTTATAAAAAATATTTTTTTTTCCAGGGAATTTTTAATCACTGACTTTTTTTTTTTACACTGAATTTTAACACTGAAATTTTTAATGAAATTGTCAAGATCTTATGTAAAAAAAAAACGTCAGTGTATAAAAAATTCAGTGTCGAAAAATTTGCTGCTTCAGAAAGCAACTGTCACCTCTGGGGAATTAAGGCTGAAGCAATCGATCCTGTCTCAGAACCAGAGGTGTCAAGTTTGAAGTCTGACCACCAGGTGTGACGCACTATAGCACTGATTTTTTTGCACACTGAATTTTTATGAATGTAATTTTTTTAACACTGAATTTTTTTATTTTTTTTTTCATTTAAATTTGATGTAAAAATAATTCAGTGTCAAAAAAAAAAACTTTCGTAATAAAGACACAAATTAACCTCCATATGTGCTTGTCTTACATAAGGATTGTGAATTATAGGCACGATTCCCCATCAAAAAGTGCAGTTTCACTCCAAAAGAGTGGTTTCGTTCAAGACAATAGAGAAGATCCACAGACCCCACGTCCTCACCTGCAGGCCCGGCCCGTGGCATAGGCCGTATAGGCAAATGCTAAGGGCGCCGTCCATCAGGGGGCGCCACGCCAGTGCCACAAATGTTGGAGAAAAAAAAAAAAAAAAAAAGTTGGTGCTATTATTTCTAAATACAAAAAATAATCCCACGTTAATTAAAATGCAAAGTAAAGCCTATTTAATAGAAATATTATTTGTTACAACATTACGCCCCTCCACCCTCCCCCCGCACGGTGCGCCCCCTCCCTTCCCGTATCATGACTCTTTTTGGACGTCACCACATCAAAAAAATCAACACAAGATGTCAAAACGGCCAAAACTGTCAGGTGCCCAGGGAAGGAAAAAGAGAAAAGAAGAGGAGAAACGAGAAAAGACAGAGGTAGCAGGTAGGTAACGTTAGCCTACATGAAATTATTTGTCTGTTACAGAATGTGATAGTAGCTGGCTTTTTAGCATTAAGCTAATGTTACATGATTCGGCAATTGCTAATCAATAAATAGCTAGTTTTGTTTTAACGTCGGGTTAATATTGTTGGAGGGGGCTAAATTGTTATGGAAAATAATAATGTAACGTTAGGTAATTACAGTACTCCCACCTTACATTCCTCAGGGACATTTGTATTAGATCTTTTAAGCAGGTGTTTTTTGTTTACATTGTTTTTGCCTTCTGGTTAGCTAATGTTTGCCCTGCAGGTAATAGTCACTTTTCCACCCCTTTATATATTAGGTATAGTTGTAAGTAAAAAAAAAAAAAAAGGTCAAAGACAAAGCTATTCAGTTTCTTGTGAGTATATACACTTCACTGCCGATGTGGGGGGGCGCCACCTAAAATCTTGCCTAGGGCGCCAGATCAGCCTGCTCACCTGTGCTGCCCACGCAAAAGAAGTGTAGCGCTACCGGCCAGGCCAGCGTCGTCATCACCAAGACTCCGCCCACATGCAAATAGGGCGCCGTCACCTGTGGTCACGTGGGGGCAAGAAAACGAGGGGAATCGAACGCGCGAGATGACACGAAAGATTCGGGATTCCACGAGCGCGTCACCTGGAAAGAAAGCAGCAGCGTGCTCCATCCTTGACCCCAAAGCTCGCTCATGACGGAGGTCGCCATCACGGCGAACGCCAGACTCACCGCCACGCCCATCTGACCACACACACAGGCCACTACATTAGGTACACCCCATTTAACAACACATATCCACGTGATCTGATCTGAGGTCAGTGTCGCCTACCTTGTGCAGCCAATGTAAACACAGTGTTTGCCTGTGGGACAGCAAGCAGATGGCCAAGAGCTGAAAAGAAGCAATGTTCACGTCATTACAAACGCTTTTAGGAGCACGCCACACCCGGGCTACGCTTACCTGACGCCACACAAAAAAAAAGGTGACAGCCGAAACTTTGTTCGTCGTTAAGAGTCGGAAACGTTTATTTTTGCTTTATGTAGCCGTCGTCTCAGCGGTTGCGGAGGCAAAAACTCGGACATGGGAGGAGTTCGGGGAAGCCATGGAAAACGACTTCCGGACGGCTTCGAAGCGATTCTGGACCACCATCCGCCGCCTCAGGAACGGGAAGCAATGCACTACCAACACCGTGTATGGTGCGGATGGTGTTCTGCTGACCTCGACTGCGGAAGTGGTGGATCGGTGGAGGGAATACTTCGAAGACCTCCTCAATCCCACCAACACGTCTTCCTATGAGGAAGCAGTGCCTGGGGAATCTGTGGTGGGCTCTCCTATTTCTGGGGCTGAGGTTGCTGAGGTAGTTAAAAAGCTCCTCGGTGGCAAGGCCCCGGGGGTGGATGAGATCCGCCCGGAGTTCCTTAAGGCTCTGGATGCTGTAGGGCTGTCTTGGTTGACAAGACTCTGCAGCATCGCGTGGACATCGGGGGCAGTACCTCTGGATTGGCAGACCGGGGTGGTGGTTCCTCTCTTTAAAAAGGGGAACCGGAGGGTGTGTTCTAACTATCGTGGGATCACACTCCTCAGCCTTCCCGGTAAGGTCTATTCAGGTGTACTGGAGAGGAGGCTACGCCGGATAGTCGAACCTCGGATTCAGGAGAAACAGTGTGGTTTTCGTCCTGGTCGTGGAACTGTGGACCAGCTCTATACTCTCGGCAGGGTCCTTGAGGGTGCATGGGAGTTTGCCCAACCAGTCTACATGTGCTTTGTGGACTTGGAGAAGGCATTCGACCGTGTCCCTCGGGAAGTCCTGTGGGGAGTGCTCAGAGAGTATGGGGTTTCGGACTGTCTGATTGTGGCGGTCCGCTCTCTGTATGATCAGTGTCAGAGCTTGGTTCGCATTGCCGGCAGTAAGTCGGACACGTTTCCGGTGAGGGTTGGACTCCGCCAAGGCTGCCCTTTGTCACCGATTCTGTTCATAACTTTTATGGACAGAATTTCTAGGCGCAGTCAAGGCGTTGAGGGGATCCGGTTTGGTGGCTGCAGGATTAGGTCTCTGCTTTTTGCAGATGATTTGGTCCTGATGGCTTCATCTGGCCAGGATCTTCAGCTCTCACTGGATCGGTTCGCAGCTGAGTGTGAAGCGACTGGGATGAGAATCAGCACCTCCAAGTCCGAGTCCATGGTTCTCGCCCGGAAAAGGGTGGAGTGCCATCTCCGGTTGGGGAGGAGATCTTGCCCCAAGTGGAGGAGTTCAAGTACCTCGGAGTCTTGTTCACGAGTGAGGGAAGAGTGGATCGTGAGATCGACAGGCGGATCGGTGCGGCGTCTTCAGTAATGCGGACGCTGTATCGATCCGTTGTGGTGAAGAAGGAGCTGAGCCGGAAGGCAAAGCTCTCAATTTACCGGTCGATCTACGTTCCCATCCTCACCTATGGTCATGAGCTTTGGGTTATGACCGAAAGGACAAGATCACGGGTACAAGCGGCCGAAATGAGTTTCCTCCGCCGGGTGGCGGGGCTCTCCCTTAGAGATAGGGTGAGAAGCTCTGTCATCCGGGGGGAGCTCAAAGTAAAGCCGCTGCTCCTCCACATCGAGAGGAGCCAGATGAGGTGGTTCGGGCATCTGGTCAGGATGCCACCCGAGCGCCTCCCTAAGGAGGTGTTTAGGGCATGTCCGACCGGTAGGAGGCCACGAGGAAGACCCAGGACACGTTGGGAAGACTATGTCTCCCGGCTGGCCTGGGAACGCCTCGGGATCCCCCGGGAGGAGCTGGACGAAGTGGCTGGGGAGAGGGAAGTCTGGGCTTCCCTGCTTAGGCTGCTGCCCCCGCGACCCGACCTCGGATAAGCGGAAGAAGATGGATGGATGGATGGTAGCCGTCGTCGACTGTTACGTAATTGCTTCAAAGCCCGCTGACAAACACGCCGCCAAATGTGTTCACTTAAGTTCAAAACGGTAAAGACAACAAAGGCGTTTGTGTTTCATGTCGGGAGGAAAAAAAAGCACAAATTATTTTTATTCTCCAACAAGAAAGCCTAAATTGAAAAAACGGAAGAGGATATAGTGCAGTGGAGTCCGCGTACCTTCCGTTCGGGACATTTTTTCTATTTTCATTTCTGAAACAAAAGTTGGACAGCTATTTAATGAGACTTTTTTTTTTTTAAAGGACAATAGCAATATCTGACTCAAATTTTAGTTTTGGGGGGGGGGGACGCGTTCAATTTCTGTTATTCCATATTATATTTAATTGTTTGCATTTTTGAAATATGTGACCCGGAAATAGATAAATAACCGCGCGGATTGGAGCACATGTCCGGAAATACGCGTGCCTTCCCGTTCATGCAATTGCCAATTCTTAAATGCAAATCAAAAAATAAAATTAGGGCCGTTTTTCGATGTTTATTTTATATGGCAGATTTTAAAGCAAAATATTGCCATAAAATTGGATGTGCTGTTATGCTTTTATTTTTTCCAGATAAACGCCCAAAAAACGACAAATTGAACCGGAAGCAGTATTTTAGCTTTTGCTTTGCGTTTAGCATTACGGTAACACCTTTGTTCAGCAGGAGTCCTATTGTCGTTTTAAAAAAAAAAAAAGTCTCATTAAATAGTTGTCCAACTTTTGTTTCAGAAATGAAAATAGAAAAAAATGGTCCAATTTTTTTTTTTTTAGGACTCCTGCTGAACAAAGATGTTATACCGCTGTGCTAAAAACATGCTAAACGCAAAGGAAAGGCTAAAATACTGCTTCCGGTTCAATTTGCTATCACACAGATAACCACCGCACAATTTTTTCGATTTTTGTGTTTATCTGGAGAAATAAAAATCCATAAAGGGAAAACAGCACAAAATCCAATTTTATGTCA
This sequence comes from Nerophis lumbriciformis, assembly GCF_033978685.3. Taxonomy (NCBI): domain Eukaryota; kingdom Metazoa; phylum Chordata; class Actinopteri; order Syngnathiformes; family Syngnathidae; genus Nerophis; species Nerophis lumbriciformis. Next base: position 4,533,129 of record NC_084556.2, read on the forward strand.
ATATTTTAATGAAAATCAACCCCTTTTTGTTTGTTTTAAAATCTGCCATGTATAATAAAAATCAAAATATTTTTATTTATTTTTTGTGTTTCAAAATTGGAAATAGAATGAACGGAAGGTACATGGACCGTTTTCGGTCCAAATACCTTTCCTTCTATTTCCAATTCTTAAATGCAAATTAAAAACACATTTCGGGCCATTTTTTCTATTTTCATTTCTGAAACAAAAGTTGTTTGATTGAAACTTTTATTAGTAGATTGCACAGTACAGTACATATTCCGTACAATTGACCACTAAATGGTAACACCCGAATAAGTTTTTCAATTTGTTTAAGTCGGGGTCCACGTTAATCAATTCATGGTAAAGACAACTGGTTAGACAACTATTTAATGACACTTTTTTAAAAACGACAATAGGACTCCTGCTGAACAAAGATGTTTTACCGTTATGCTAAAAACATGCTAAACCCGAAGGAAAAGCTAAAATACGGCTTCCGTTTCAATTTGTCATCAGACAGATAAACACGCATTTTTGCATTTTGGATGAACATAAATTGGATTTTTGTGTTTATCTGGAAAAATACAAATTCATAAAAGCATAACAGCACAAAATCCAATTTAATGGCAATATTTTAATAAAAATCAACCCTTTTTAGTTTGTTTTAAAATCTGCCATATGTAATAAAAAATTGACTATTTGTAACACAACAGTTAATAAATAAATGAATATACAATGAGTACCGTATTTTCCGCACCATAAGCCGCCCTGGGTTATAAGCCGCGCCTTCAATGAACGGCATATTTCAAAACTTTGTCCACCTATAAGCCGCCCCGTGTTATAAGCCGCATCTAACTGCGCTAAAGGAATGTCAAAAAAACAGTCAGATAGGTCAGTCAAACTTTAATAATATATTAAAAACCAGCGTGATGTGGGCGCGCATGGAGTCGTATATCAACATGGACGGAGCTGCGTGAAAAAAGCCACCCGGCCTCTTCGCGTAAACTTACCTTAACCACTCGCTCATCTTTTCTTCATCCATCCATCCCTTCGAGTTAGCTTTTATGATGACGCCGGCTGGAAAGGTCTCTTTTGGCAAGGTCTTCCTTTTGAATATCACCATGGGTGGAAGTTTCTGGCCATTCGCATGGCAAGCTAGAACCACAGTGAAGGATGACTTCTCATTCCCTGTGGTGCGAATATTCACCGTACGTGCTCCCGTTGTATCCACAGTGCGGTTGACAGGAATATCAAAAGTCAGTGGAACCTCGTCCATGTTGATAATGTTCTCTGGCCGGATCTTTTTTTCAGCTATCTTGTTTTTACAATATGCACGGAAAGTAGCCAGCTTTTCTTGAAAGTCTTTAGGCAGTTGCTGTGAAATAGTAGTCCGTGTGCGGATGGAGAGATTGCGTCTTTTCATGAACCGGAAACCTGTCGCTTAGTAGGAGCCATTTTGTGGTCTTTACAGATGTAAACACACAAAGGAAATGAAACGTAATATCCGCGCGCTTCTTCTTCTTCTACGCGGGCGGGTGGTTGCTTACAGTAGAAGAAGAAGCGCTTCCTGTTCTATGGGGGCGGTTGCTTGCGTAGAAGAAGAAGCACTTCCTCTTCTACGGGGAAAAAAGATGGCGGCTGTTTACCGTAGTTGCGAGACCGAAGCTTTATGAAAATGAATCTTAATATTAATCCATATATAAAGCGCACCGGGTTATAAGCCGCACTGTCAGCTTTTGAGTAAATTTGTGGTTTTTAGGTGCGGCTAATAGTGCGGAAAATACGGTAAGTAAAAAATGATCAAACATGCGAATTAACAATAAAGTTCTCATCAATAAATAGTTAAGTATGGTTCACCTATGAGATGAATAACATTTTCTATTTTATTTTTTAAATAAGGTCCAAGATTGTTCTTCTTTGTACTTTGAGTCTAACAGTTTCATAAACTTGATCATAGTTTGACTTCCTTGCGTAATCCATTGCATAATTCAATTCCACATATACTGATATGCTAAAGGTTTTAAGTGCTGTACCTGCATACAGATGTGAAAATTAGATTTTTCTCTAAGGTTATATTTCTCCTCCTTGTAAAAATGACGATGACATTTAAAACTATATAGGCTAGCAAGAGATTTTAAATCACAGGTGTCAAACTCAAGGCCCAGGGGACAGTTCTGGCCCACCACATTATTTTATGTGGCCCGCGAAAGCCTGGTAAAAATGGGTTTCAATTAAAAACTTTTTTTTTCCTTCTTTTTTTTTTTTTTTTTTACTAAATGCATTCGTTCTTTCAATTTTGACCGAAACAAAATGTCCATCCATCCATTTTCTACCGCTTGTCCCTTCCGGGGTCGCGGGGGGTGCTGGAGCCTATGTGATCATGCCAAGGATATTAGTATGTGGGCTCTGCGATGAGGTGGTGACTTTTCCAGGGTGTACACCGCCTTCGCCCGAATGCAGCTGAGATAGGCTCCAGCACCACCCGCGACCCCAAAGGTGACAAGCAGTAGAAAATGGATGGATGGATGTATTGCAAAACTATTTTTGTGAGATAAAAACAAATAGTTAAATATCTGCTTGTCACCTTTATTTATGATATTAAAGCAAGTTATACATAAAAAAATATATATAATTAAAGCTGCAAGCAGCGTTGGACGGGCCCGCGTATTTGGCAGGTGCTAGTCCTAAGTGTCCCAATACTTTTGTCTACTTGTAGTCTGAAGTGTCCCAAGACTTTAGTCTAGTGTACCTACCTTGTCTGCATTGTGTGGGCACGTTAGTGCTTCCTGCTTTTGAGCAGCCATCTTAGAAAAACAGCACCGCAGGAGCATCAGTGCAGCGGGTCTTTGAAGGGTCATAAAATCAAAACCGGAGCAGGTATTAAAAATCCCATCTATACTTTTAATCACAAGGGTTTTATCTCTCACCTGTGTTAGTTTGAAGGCGAAACGACAAACGCGCTCAGAGGAGATAGATTTTGAAGGAGGGTGACCGGTTTTTCCAAAAATTTTATTTTGAAGGGGGAATAGCAAACTTCCTGTTGATTTTTGCTGGGGGTTGTCAATTTATGAAATGTAGGTCTAAGTGAGACCTACGGAGAGGTGTTTCATGTCTCTCCGACGTTCCCAGTGGGAGTAACAGGCAGTTTTGTAATTTTTTTCTTCCGAGGAGCAGTTTTTTATCAGTTTTATTCAAAAATTGCTGTAGAGCACAATTTTTGGATTTGGGGTTAGGTTTTTTCATTAGATCACAGTATTAGCCAGTCCTGATGTGTGTGTTCAGTTTGGTGAGTTTTGAAGCATGTTAAGGGGGTCAAATTACAGCTCAAAGAGGCAAAAGTGACTGTTTTTAGTACTTTTTTGTATTGAAGGGGGAATTGCCAACTTCCTGTTGATTTTAGCCCGAAGACATACAATTATGAGAACTAGGTCTAAGTCAGACCTACATAGAGGTTTTTGTTTCATGTCTCTCCGACCTTCCTAGTGGGAGTTACAGGCAGTCTGTTTTTTTTTTTTTCCTAGGGGGCGCTAGAGCGCAATTTTGATTTTTGGGGTTCGGTTTTTTTATCAAAAGACAATTTTCGCAGGTCCTGATGAGTGTGTCAAATATGGTGAGTTTTGAAGCATGTTGAGTGGGTCAAATTAGTGTTCAAAGAGGCGGCGGAAGAATAATAATAATAAAGAATAATAATAAAACGGACGAATAACAATAGGTCCTTATGTCCCATTGCATAAGGACTCCCTGTGGGAGTCCTTTTGCAATGGGCCATGGCGGGCCCTAACAATAGGTCCTTATGTCCCATTGCATAAGGACTCCCTGTGGGAGTCCTTTTGCAATGGGCCATGGCGGGCCCTAATAAAGAATAATAATAAAACGGACGAATAACAATAGGTCCTTATGTCCCATTGCATAAGGACTCCCTGTGGGAGTCCTTTTGCAATGGGCCATGGCGGGCCCTAATAATCCAATGCATATGCATTTCGATTAATCATGATTAATCACATGATTGCATAATGTAAATACATTTTTGAAAAGCGGCCCTCTGAAAGCAGCCATTACTGCGATGTGGCCCTCAATGAAAATGAGTTTGACACACCTATTCTAAATAATCCTATTAAAATAAAGTTAAAAAATAATAGCACATATTAAAAATGAAATATTGTGAATAATAATTGCTTTGAAAAATCCACCGTGTCTGCCTCACTATCAGTCGTCTCACCATGAGCATGGCCGTGTAGGAGAAGAAGACGGCAGCGATGACCAGCAGCACCACAGTCCACGGGAACCAGAAGCCCATGTTGCCGAAGTTGAACCTGCACGGCGGGAACTCACGTTAGTCAAGGGGAAGAACAGGAAGTAGACGTGCAGGGGACGACGCGCAGGAACGTCAGGAGTTTGGTTTCACCCACCAATCAAAGTCATTGTAGTCGTTCTTCGCTTGGACCCAGAAGTAGAGAAAAATCAGGGTGAGGCAGAAGGCCGCCACCAGCAAGGCCAAGTAAGCGCCTTCCCACTGTCAGGACAACAAATAGGATTTTTTTTTTTTTATCAGCTTGCTTTTTATTGCCCCTCGTTTCCACGGAGACAATAACCTGTCCCTTGACCCCATTAAAAAGCTACGATCATCTAAACAAGGACAGTAATTCTCACGCAGTATACAGAAAGTGTGGGGGGGTCACCTGACCTTGCTGCAGCAGCAGTCTGCCGGCCCGGCGCCGCTCCTTTGCCGGCGTCGCCACCGGCAACCGTACAAGCCCAGCAAACACGACACGAAGGGTCGGCGGTCCTGTCCGTCGAGGACGCCCAGCGTGGACGCCATGGGTTTACTGACGCTCCGACCTCTTGTCCATCACACACCTGAAACACAACACTGTCACAATACAATAACATATAAATATGGACATCGTCATCATCAGCCTGTCCTCAAGATAAGATAAGCTTATCGTCACACCTTATAGGTACCAAAGGGCACTTTAGTGTAGTTTCAAACACATGTGAATGTGAACAAACAGTTCAACTAACATGTGCTCGGTGTCGAAACAGCAATACTCAATACACCTGCTCAGTGGCTTAGTGGTCAGAGTGTCCGCCCTGAGATCGGTAGGTCGTGAGTTCAAAACCCCGGCCGAGTCATACCAAAGACTATAAAAATGGGACTCATTAACTCCCTGCTTGGCACTCAGCATCAAGGGTTGGAATTGGGGGTTGAATCACCAAAAATGATTCCCGGGCGCGGCAACCGCTGCTGCTCACTGCTCCCCTCACCTCCCAGGGGGGTGAACAAGGAGATGGGTCAAATCAGGGCCGGCCCGTGGCATAGGCCGTATAGGCAAATGCTAAGGGCGCCGTCCATCAGGGGGCGCCACGCCAGTGCCACAAATGTTGGAGAAAAAAAAAAAGTTGGTACTATTATTTCTAAATACAAAAAATAATCCCACGTTAATTAAAATGCAAAGTAAAGCCTATTTAATAGAAATATTATTTGTTACAACATTACGACCCCCCCCCCCCCCTCCCGCGCACAGTGCGCCCCCTCCCTTCCCGTATCATGACTCTTTTTGGACGTCACCACATCAAAAAATTCAACACAAGATGTCAAAACGACCAAAACTGTCAGGTGCCCAGGGAAGAAAAAAGAGAAAAGAAGAGGAGTAGAAACGAGAAAAGACAGAGGTAGCAGGTAGGTAACGTTAGCCTACATGAAATTATTTGCCTGTTACAGAATGTGATAGTAACCTGGCTTTTTAGCATTAAGCTAATGTTACATGATTCGGCAATTGCTAATCAATAAATAGCTAGTTCTGTTTTAACGTCGGGTTAATATTGTGGAGTGGGCTAAATTGTTATGGAAAATAATAATGTAACGTTAGGTAATTACAGTACTCCCACCTTACATTCCTCAGGGACATTTGTATTAGATCTTTTAAGCAGGTGTTTTTTGTTTACATTGTTATTGCCTTCTGGTTAGCTAATGTTTGCCCTGCAGGTAATAGTCACTTGTCCACCCCTTTATATATTAGGTATAGTTGTAAGTAAAAAAAAAAAAAGGTCAAAGACAAAGCTATTCGGTTTCTTGTGAGTATATACACTTTACTGACGATGTGGGGGGGCGCCACCTAAAATCTTGCCTAGGGCGCCAGATTGGTTAGGGCCGGGCCTGGGTCAAATGCAGAGGACAATTTTCACCACACCTAGTGTGTGTGTGACAATCGTTGGTACTCTAACATTAATTCATACAAAAAAAGAAAACACATTTTTATGCATATGTAAATGTATTCAGTTATAAACATTCATTCACGTTCTTCTTTCCTTCATGGATCTAAACTTTACCACTGCCGGTATATTTTTTTTCTATATTTTTATTGTAATATTTTCAGAATGTTTTTGTTCTATTTTTGGCCAAAGTAAGACAAAGAAAACAATCTGAAGTTGTCTTTATTTTTGTCAAATATCTTGTCCGACATCATGCATAAAAGTGCACTTTATTTGTTTTAAACTATTGTAGTGGCGTTCTGTACAAAAAGTGCACTTGAATTTAGTGTTGTTTTGATATGTCATCTTAGTGACATCGTGCACAAAAGTGGATTAATAACTTGTTTTAAAATGTCTCTGACAATCTTGCACTTTCTATTTTGAAATGACATGAATGTTTGTCCATCCATCCATCCATTTGCTACCGCTTATTCCCTTCGGGGTCGCGGGGGGGCGCTGGAGCCTATCTCAGCTACAATCGGGCGGAAGGCGGGGTACACCCTGGACAAGTCGCCACCTCATCGCAGGGCATGAATGTTTGTGCCACTGCTTAATAACTGTTTAATAAATACAGTTAATTGGTACTTTAACTTAGATGTGCACACTGTGACCACACCAGCAGCACACCTGTCCCGAACCTGACTAAATACCAAGTTAATGACCCCAAAAAGGGACAAGCGGTAGAAAATGGATGGATGGATGGATGTTTTATTATTATAATCAAATGACAGCAGTCATTTCCATGGGATTATAAGTATTTAGGCCCACTTACAATAACAAAAAATAATAGTTTTTCATGAGCTGTGTACTAATATTGTATGTCTGGGTGGAGGTCCTGCTTTGGAAATAATTTTCACCCCTTTCCGATATCGCATTTAGTTCCCACTAAAACATTCACATGTTGCACAATGAGATGTAAACACAGGATCATGTGTACATTCCTGTAACTTTCTGTTTGTAACATATATCTGTATTAGTCGCATCCATCCATTTTGTACCGCTTATTCCCTTCGAGGTCGCGGGGGGCTCTGAAGCCTATCTCAGCTACAATCGGGCGGAAGGCGGGGTACACCCTGGACAAGTCGCCACCTCATCGCAGGGCATGAATGTTTGTGCCACTGCTTAATAACTGTTTAATAAATACAGTTAATTGGTACTTTAACTTAGATGTGCACACTGTGACCACACCAGCAGCACACCTGTCCCGAACCTGACTAAATACCAAGTTAATGACCCCAAAAAGGGACAAGCGGTAGAAAATGGATGGATGGATGGATGTTTTATTATTATAATCAAATGACAGCAGTCATTTCCATGGGATTATAAGTATTTAGGCCCACTTACAATAACAAAAAATATAGTTTTTCATGAGCTGTGTACTAATATTGTATGTCTGGGTGGAGGTCCTGCTTTGGAAATAATTTTCACCCCTTTCCGATATCGCATTTAGTTCCCACTAAAACATTCACATGTTGCACAATGAGATGTAAACACAGGATCATGTGTACATTCCTGTAACTTTCTGTTTGTAACATATATCTTTATTAGTCCATGCATCCATCCATTTTGTACCGCTTATTCCCTTCGAGGTCGCGGGGGGCTCTGAAGCCTATCTCAGCTACAATCGGGCGGAAGGCGGTGTACACCCTGGACAAGTCGCCACCTCATCGCAGGGCATGAATGTTTGTGCCACTGCTTAATAACTGTTTAATAAATACAGTTAATTGGTACTTTAACTTAGATGTGCACACTGTGACCACACCAGCAGCACACCTGTCCCGAACCTGACTAAATACCAAGTTAATGACCCCAAAAAGGGACAAGCGGTAGAAAATGGATGGATGGATGGATTTTTTATTATTATAATCGAATGACAGCAGTCATTTCCATGGGATTATAAGTATTTAGGCCCACTTACAATAACAAAAAATATAGTTTTTCATGAGCTGTGTACTAATATTGTATGTCTGGGTGGAGGTCCTGCTTTGGAAATCATTTTCACCCCTTTCCGATATCGCATTTAGTTCCCACTAAAACATTCACATGTTGCACAATGAGATGTAAACACAGGATCATGTGTACATTCCTGTAACTTTCTGTTTGTAACATATATCTTTATTAGTCCATGCATCCATCCATTTTGTACCGCTTATTCCCTTCGAGGTCGCGGGGGGCTCTGAAGCCTATCTCAGCTACAATCGGGCGGAAGGCGGTGTACACCCTGGACAAGTCGCCACCTCATCGCAGGGCATGAATGTTTGTGCCACTGCTTAATAACTGTTTAATAAATACAGTTAATTGGTACTTTAACTTAGATGTGCACACTGTGACCACACCAGCAGCACACCTGTCCCGAACCTGACTAAATACCAAGTTAATGACCCCAAAAAGGGACAAGCGGTAGAAAATGGATGGATGGATGGATTTTTTATTATTATAATCGAATGACAGCAGTCATTTCCATGGGATTATAAGTATTTAGGCCCACTTACAATAACAAAAAATATAGTTTTTCATGAGCTGTGTACTAATATTGTATGTCTGGGTGGAGGTCCTGCTTTGGAAATCATTTTCACCCCTTTCCGATATCGCATTTAGTTCCCACTAAAACATTCACATGTTGCACAATGAGATGTAAACACAGGATCATGTGTACATTCCTGTAACTTTCTGTTTGTAACATATATCTTTATTAGTCCATGCATCCATCCATTTTGTACCGCTTATTCCCTTCGAGGTCGCGGGGGGCTCTGAAGCCTATCTCAGCTACAATCGGGCGGAAGGCGGGGTACACCCTGGACAAGTCGCCACCTCATCGCAGGGCCAACACAGTATAATATTAATCATGAAATGATTAATATTGATAAATTAAGATTAAATTAAGAAAAAAAAACATTTTATTTTTCACTAAAGACGGGTTCGGTGAATGCGCATATTAAAATGGCGGGTTTCAGTACCTCCAACAAGGTTAAGAACCACTGGGTTAGAGTGTCCGCCCTGAGATCGGTAGGTCGTGAGTTCAAAACCCCCGGCTGAGTCATACCAAAGACTATAAAAATGGGACCTATTACCTCCGTGCTTGGCACTCAGCATCAAGGGTTGAAATTGGGGGGTTGAATCACCAAAAATGATTCCCGGGCACGGCCACCGCTGCTGCTCACTGCTCCCCTCACCTCCCAGGGCGTGAACAAGGGGATGGGTCAAATGCAGAGGACAATTTTCACCACACCTAGTGTGTGTGTGTGACTATCATTGGTACTTTAACTTTAACTTTAATAGCGCACGAGCCGAATTCCTTTCATTTATCCGCCACTTTAACGCGTCCCTAAAGCGGCGCCCAATGAGCGCTTTTACCGTCGTGTGTTCCATTTCGTCCGCCGGAGCTGCTCTATAACGTTGAATTTGTCTTCTTAATATACGCCGATTCGAAGTCAAGAGGCTACTAAACGTATATTTTATTTTGTTGAGCATCAGCTGTGGTTAATATTGAGAAAGGAGCACATTCTTTTCAAAATATGACAACTTTTACAAGGAGGTTTGGCGTCAGCAAGGAATGAAAAAAAAAAAACTTTGACCGAAGCAATACAGTTTGATATTTTATGATATTAAATGATAAATGAGGCAGATATGTTCCTACCTGGTAGTCGGTGACTCGGTTCTGCCTCCCGAGGTGACACATCTAAGGGGAGGAAGCCCGCTCCTCTTCCTCGCTTAGCGGACATGTCAGAAACAGGTGGCGCGAAGGTGATGCTGAGTCAAGACAAACAATGGGAGAGGACACAAAACCGGAAGTAGACAAACAAAATAATCTCCTTGAGAACGACAGTGTAGGAGTTAAAGTATTTAAACGCCAAAATACAAATACGTTAACGAGACAATCAATGTATACGACTGTTTTAAATAAGGTATTTTCGATTTAGAATTTTTTTTTTTTGTAGATTTCGTAATAAGTTGTGCTTTATTTTGAAAGCCATTCCGGAAACTATTATATGAAAGCATAAAAAAGGCCTAATGATGTGGTTAACGGTTTAGATAATAATGCTTTTTTCATTATTTAAACGCAGTTAAATGCTTGTAATTAATCTGAACCCGTATATATTGATACTAATGTATTTTCTCATGTTTTTAGTTAGTCAAAAACATAAAAAAAACAATTACTTAGACCATACTTGCCAACCTTGAGACCTCCGATTTCGGGAGGTCGGGGGTGGGGCAGGGCGTGGTTGGGGCGTGGTTAAGAGGGGAGGAGTATATTGACAGCTAGAATTCCCCAAGTCAAGTATTTCATATACATATATACATATATATATATATATATATATATATATATATATATATATATATATATATATATATATATATATATATATATCTACATCCTGAAAATATGCAAATAAAACTGTGTTTAGATAATTGATACTTCAAACTTGCATAAATAAATATTAAGGAATATAACATAACTTGGCTTCTGAGAGCTTCAAAATGTAATGAATAAAATGCTAAAGTTGTTGATAAACAAGCAATTATTTTAAAAATTAAATATGGTCATTTTAAATGAATTATTATGATAATTTAAAATTAATTATTTCAAATATGTTTATTTTAATGTATAATTCTAATGCCTGGATGTAATAAGGAGTCAGAAAAAATACAAATAAAAATACAATTCATTTTGATGTTTTTAGCTAAATATAGTAAAAATTAATTTCGTTTTTTTTTTTTTTTTTTTTTTTAATTAATAAATATATTTATTTTTAGGTAAGATAAACATAATAATACAATTTATCTCTTGTCTGGATGATTTAGTTCTTGTCACCCTGTTGTCCTCCCGTCGTGAAAAAAGGATGTCCTCATTCAGGTCCGCATGGAGCTGGAGGCCACGCCCCCTCCAGCTCCGGCTGAAAATCAGGAGATTTTCGGGAGAATATTTGTCCCGGGAGGTTTTCGGGAGAGGCGCTGAATTTCGGGAGTCTCCCGGAAAATTCGGGAGGGTTGGCAAGTATGACTTAGACTTAAACTTCCTTTTTATTGTCATTCAAATTTGAACTTTACAGTACAGATAAGAACGAAATTTCGTTACATCAACTCATGGTATAGTGCAGAATAAAAAAGCAATAAGGTGCATATATAAATAAATAAATAGGTTACTGTACAGATAAATATATATTGCACTTTTTCATATGCATCCACGTTTATGGATGTATGTTATATTGTATTTTTTATTCCAGCGAGTTAATCCATTTTGGGGGGAGTTGAGGGGATGATTATGATGCGTTCAAGAGTCTTACGGCCTGAGGGAAGAAGCTGTTTTTTTTTCTTGTTTTTTTTCTTCTAATAAAGTTGTTTTTATCGTCCCTCCTCCCCCAGCCCCCCCACCCCCACACACACATGTAAAGCGACTTTGGGTATTTAGAAAAGCACTATATAAATCCCAGGTATTATTATTATTATTATTATTATTATTATTATTATTATTAGAACCTGGAGGTTCTGCTTCGGAGGCTGCGAATAACCTTCATCAAGTTAAGCAAAGTTAGTTTTTTGCAAATACTTGACAACATCTACTGAAAAATTAACGTTGTAGTTATTTGTGGTATTACTGACATAAACACTGGATTTGGTTTCTAGTGGTATTAATTATTTAAAAATGGTTAAGTTATTAGTGATATCATTTTGACTTAAAAACTGGATTTGCTTTCTAGTGGAGTTATTACTATTAATAATCCCAAGCCCTGAAAAGTTGTCAAACTGCATCCTTTCCCTGTCAAATAAAGTCAAGTCAGGCATCAGTATTCAAATGTTGTACAACTAATAACAAAATTAACATTCCAGCCTGTCAGAACGAAACGGTTGCATCATCATCACAGTAAACCAAAAATGAAACAAGAAGATTTCAATCATTTTTGTTTGAAAACTAGAACAGACATATAAAAGTAGATGCCAGCTTTAGTAGAGTTTGATTTTGTGAATTATATTTTGGTCGTCAGTCATCAAGGTATTAACAATTGTTTCATGATTATTTTTCATTTTATTTCATTCACTCAATGTTAAAGAAAAATATTGATGCATTAAAATAAATCATGAATGGAAAGGAGCAAAAAGACGCATAAACATATACTGTATGTCCCCCTATGAAGACTTTGAAGTTTGGGTGTTGACATTTTGCATAAAACTGACTCAAACAGTAATACTTAAGTAAATTAACTGTGGGCTCTTTTTACTTTACTTTTAGACCCAGGGCCGGCCCGTGGCATAGGCCGTATAGGCAAATGCTAAGGGCGCCGTCCATCAGGGGGCGCCACGCCAGTGCCACAAATGTTGGAGAAAAAAAAAAGAGAAAAAAAAGTTGGTACTATTATTTCTAAATACAAAAAATAATCCCACGTTAATTAAAATGCAAAGTAAAGCCTATTTAATAGAAATATTATTTGCTACAACATTACGCCCCCCCCCCCCCCCCCTCCTCCCCCCCGCACGGTGCGCCCCCTCCCTTCCCGTATCATGACTCTTTTTGGACGTCACCACATCAAAAAATCAACACAAGATGCCAAAACTGTCAGGTGCCCAGGGAAGAAAAAAGAGAAAAGAAGAGGAGGAGAAACGAGAAAAAGACAGAGGTAGCAGGTAGGTAACGTTAGCCTACATGAAATTATTTGTCTGTTACAGAATGTGATAGTAACCTGGCTTTTTAGCATTAAGCTAATGTTACATGATTCGGCAATTGCTAATCAATAAATAGCTAGTTCTGTTTTAACGTCGGGTTAATATTGTGGAGGGGGCTAAATTGTTATGGAAAATAATAATGTAACGTTAGGTAATTACAGTACTCCCACCTTACATTCCTCAGGGACATTTCTTTCTTTCTTTAGTTTATTTCGAACATGAACACACTTACATCATAATACATCACACAATTTCATATCATTTCATTTTACATCATGCCCGAAAAGGAGTAGGAAGAAGCAAAGTTTATTTAATCCTACCCCTTTCCCACTTCAAAGCGTTTACAAATATATAGAATCATTTACTGACCTTTTTATATAATAAAATAACATCTATGAATTAGTATACAACAGCTTTGTAATATGTAATCAATTACTTAATTCAGTCATTATTAACATACTGAGATGAAGAATATCTTATTTTTAATAAGGTTGAAAGTATTTCTCATAATTCTTCTTCTTTGTACTCTGTAAGCACTATTATTTTGAACAACCTCTTAAACTGGATCATATCAGTACAATTTTTTACTTCTTTACTTTAATCCATTCCATAATTTAATTCCACATACTGATATGCTAAAAGTTCTAAGTGTTGTACGTGCATATAAATGTTTGTATTAGATCTTTTAAGCAGGTGTTTTTTGTTTACATTGTTATTGCCTTCTGGTTAGCTAATGTTTGCCCTGCAGGTAATAGTCACTTTTCCACCCCTTTATATATTAGGTATAGTTGTAAGTGGAAAAAAAAGGTCAAAGACAAAGCTATTCGGGTTCTTGTGAGTATATACTAGAGATGCGCGGATAGGCAATTTATCTCATCCGCAACCGCGTCAGAAAGTCGTCATCCATCCGCCATCCACCCGATGTAACGTTTGATCAGAACTGCATCCGCCTGCCATCCGCCCGTTGTTATATATCTAATATTAATTAAAAAAAAAAAAAAGGGTGAAAACTACGCGAATTGCACCTTGTGCAGACAAAATTTTTCGATCGGACACGGAGGAATTAGCGATGTAAAAGACCACGTTGGGACAAAAAAACACAAGTCTAATGCCGTTGCTAGCGATACAAGTGGAAAACTTTCAACGTTTTTCGTCGCCCAAACAGATTCTTTGGATGTGATAAATGCCGAAGTTTTATTTACGGAGGCAATAATTGAGCATGGACTTCCAATCGCACTGGCTGATCACATGGGACAGTTAATAATGTAATGCAACCTTTAAAAATCATTACGCGGTGATCGCGATCCCAAAAATAAACTTTTCTTGCATGATAATGTCCAGAAAATTTCGCTTTATATTACTATAGAGTCCTTTTAACGAATGAGTTTGATGGTTTATCACAAACCTTAAATGAAATTCCATGGCCACCGTCCTGCTCTCTATATCAACCAGGGTGAGCCCCACCCCTTTCGTGAGCGCACTGCGCGTGGAGTGACCCCTGTTACGCGCCCCCGGCAACAGGGGTGGCAAGCAGGTAAGCTGCGCGGGCGGAGCGCGCGGAGTGACCCATGTTACGAGCCCCCGGCCACGGGGGTGGCGGGCAGGTAAGCTGCTTACCTGCTGCGCGTGACGCCGGCCGCGGCGAAAGCGGACGAGGCGGGGTGTCGGTGCGGTGGGCGCGGTAGTGACCCTGGACGTGCGTCGGGCCCTTCTCGCGGATCGCCTCAGCTACGGCTCCCGGTGGGGCCCTCTCGGGGGAAGGGGCCTCGGTCCCGGACCCCGGCGAGGCGTCCCTTCTCCGCTCCGTAAAAGTGTCCATCTCTTTTCTTTTTTTTTCTTCTGTTGTGGCATATGCAGCAGGTGCCTGCTCGTTTTTCGTATGTGGGTAACAACATTTAACTATGTATATATATTTCCCAATTGGTTTAACTGCCACCCGCAAAAAAAAAAAAAAAAAAAAAAAAAAAATCTAATTAACCCGCCCGACCCGACCCGCGAGCGGATAAAATCTTATTTTTTTTAATTTCATCCGCCCGATCCGCGGATAATCCGCGGACTCCGCGGTTGTGTCCGCAAACCGCGCATCTCTAGTATATACACTTCACTGCCGATGTGGGGGGGGGGCGCCACCTAAAAACTTGCCTAGGGCGCCAGATTGGTTAGGGCCGGGCCTGTTTAGACCCCTACTTACTCCAGTGCAATTTCAGCAAAGTACTTTTACTTTCGTACGGAATCCCCCTTATTGATGCCCTAATTTGTTTCCCCTTCAGAATAAAGTAATTCACTGCTTGTGGGGTACTGATAAACATAAGTAATTTTGCCTCCAAATAGTTAAATTCAACTTTATTTATAATGCAGAGGCAAAAATATTAAATGATTACTTTTATGAGTACATTTACTCAAATTCTAAAATGTACTTGCGCTTCATTTTGAAAGGTCCAAACCCCTACTTCCTGTGCTATGCGGAAGTAGTTTTTAGTAGGAGTGTACTCACTAACATAGTTGGTCCTCATACGAGGGGGACAACTCACCGAGTTGTTGCCGATGACCTGACCACTTGAGCGGGATGAACGTGTGGGTCTCCCTGGCGGTGTTGGCCGTCGCGGTGCTTCTCAGCGAGGTAGCCCGCCGGGCAGCCATTCGCCTCCTCCGCGGTGCCTCCAGAGCTGCGGTGCTGGAGGCGGCGTCCACCTTCCAGCTCTGCTGCTGCACTCACGAACTCAAGCTGCTCGCCGGCGCGGTCGAACCGGCTGTCAGCCTGACGCTTTGCTACGCCATTACCGTCGTCCACCTGCAGACCTTCCGGGGAGCTTCGTGTAATCCCTGCGGCGTCGTGGAGCGAGTTTGCCGCGGGAGCAGCGGCGTCGGAGCGGCGCTGTCGGTCGTCGCCGCGCAGTTCAGCGCCGCTCTGGCCGCGCGGCACTTCGCCGCCTCCGTGTGGTCGCAGGGTCTGTCGGAGAGCCACGTTACGCACCGGCGCTTCGGCTTCAGGTGCTTCGACCCGCTGGGGGGCACCGTGTTGGAGGCGGCCGCCGTGGAGCTGGCTTGTGCTTTCGCCGTCCAAGCCGTGGCTCTGCACGCCCACAAAGTGGACGAGAGGCTCCGCGTTCACGTCTTTGCCGCTGTCGTTACCGCGCTGGTGTACACAGGTGAGTGCTGGGGACGAATTAAAAACAAACAAACGCCATTTTATTTTAATTACCGGAAGTCAAAAAAATGTTTCATACCTATGTAAACATTCATATTACTTGAGCGCCGTGACATTAGGAAAGTGTTATTTTTTGTAAGAAACCTTTTTTGTCAATATTGTGTTTTAGGAGTGTGGGGAAAAATCGATTCAAATTTGAATCGCGATTCAGAATCGATTCTCATTTTTAAAAAAATCGATTTTTTTTTTTTTTTTTTAATATATTAATTTTTTAATTTAGTTTTTAGTTTTTTAATTAATCAATCCAACAAAACAATACACAGCAATACCATAACAATGCAATCCAATTCCAAAACCAAACCCGACCCAGCAACACCCAGAACTGCAATAAACAGAGCAATTGAGAGGAGACACAAACACGACACAGAACAAACCAAAAGTAGTGAAACAAAAATGAATATGATCAACAACAGTATCAATATTAGTTACAATTTCAACATAGCAGTGATTAAAAATCCCTCATTGACATTATCATTAGACATTTATGAAAGAAAAAAAAGAACAATATCAATCTTTATCAATCAATCTTTATTTATATAGCCCTAAATCACAAGTGTCTCAAAGGGCTGCACAAGCCACAACGACATCCTCGGTACAAAGCCCACATAAGGGCAAGGAAAAACTCACCCCAGTGGGACGTCGATGTGAATGACTATGAGAAACCTTGGAGAGGACCGCATATGTGGGTAACCCCCCCCCCTCTAGGGGAGACCGAAAGCAATGGATGTCGAGTGGGTCTGACATAATATTGTGAGAGTCCAGTCCATAGTGGATCCAACATAATAGTAAGAGTCCAGTCCATAGTGGGGCCAGCAGGACACCATCCCGAGCGGAGACGGGTCAGCAGCGCAGAGATGTTCCCAGCCGATGCACAGGCGAGCGGTCCACCCCGGGTCCCGACTCTGGACAGCCAGCACTTCATCCATGGCCACCGGACCTGTGCCCCCCGCCCCCTCAAGGAAAAGGGGAGCAGAGGAGAAAAGAAAAGAAACGGCAGATCAACTGGTCTAACAGGGGGGCTATTTAAAGGCTAGAGTATACAAATGAGTTTTAAGATGGGACTTAAATGCTTCTACTGAGGTAGCATCTCTAATTGTTACCGGGAGGGCATTCCATAGTACTGGAGCCCGAATAGAAAACGCTCTATAGCCCGCAGACTTTTTTTGGGCTCTGGGAATCACTAATAAGCCGGAGTTCTTTGAATGCAAATTTCTTTAAAAAAATCGATTTAAAAAAAAAAAAAGTATTATATTTTTTTATTTAGTTTTTAGTTTTTTAAATTAATCAATCCAACAAAACAATACACAGCAATACCATAACAATGCAATCCAATTCCAAAACCAAACCCGACCCAGCAACACCCAGAACTGCAATAAACAGAGCAATTGAGAGGAGACACAAACACGACACAGAACAAACCAAAAGTAGTGAAACAAAAATGAATATGATCAACAACAGTATCAATATTAGTTACAATTTCAACATAGCAGTGATTAAAAATCCCTCATTGACATTATCATTAGACATTTATAAAAATTAAAAAAAAAAGAATAGTGTCACAGTGGCTTACACTTGCATCGCATCTCATAAGCTTGACAACACACTGTGTCCAATATTTTCACAAAGATAAAATAAGTCATATTTTTGGTTCATTTAATAGTTAAAACAAATTTACATTATTGCAATCAGTTGATAAAACATTGTCCTTTACAATTATAAACGTTTTTTTTTTATAAAAATCTACTACTCTGCTTGCATGTCAGCAGACTGGGGTAGATCCTGCTGAAATCCTATGTATTGAATGAATCGTTTTGAATCGGGTTAAAAAAATCGTTTTTGAATCGAGAGTCGTGTTGAATTGAAAAAAAAATCGATTTTGAATCGAATCGTGGGGCACCCAAAGATTCACAGCCCTATTGTGTTTACAATTTCTCTGTTTCTTGATATGGTCACTAGGTTTTTTTCAACCTTTTTTCAGCCAAGGCACATTTTTTTCATAACACAGAAAACATAAAAAAATGAAACTCAGCAGCCGATATTGACAGTAAAAAGTCGTTCTCGCAATTGTTAGAATCACTATAACTCTGGTCTTCAAGTAGGTGTACTGTCACGACCTGTCACATCACGCCGGGACTTATTTTGAGTTGTTTTTTTTTGCTGTTTTCCTGTGTGTCGTGTTTTAGTTCTTGTCTTGCGCTCCTATTTTGGTGTTGATTGTCATGTACAGATGTACTTTGTGGACGCCGTCTGCTCCACACGCTGTAAGTCTTTGCTGTCGTCCAGCATTCTGTTTTTGTTTACTTTGCAGCCAGTTCAGTTTCAGTTTTGTGTAGCATAGCCATCCCTAAGCTTCAATGCCTTTTCTTAGCGGCACTTGCCTTTTGTTTATTTTTGGTTTAAGCATTAGATACCTTTTTACCGGCACGCTGCTTCCCGCATATTGTGATTACGACAAACAATGTTCCCGACATCTACAAGAGAGAGAAGGAGAAGGTGTAAATCTCGCGCCAGGCCGTACCCATATCCGCAGCAGGTCTCCAAGGTGAACAGCCTCTGCCGTTGAGTGTCTGTGCTGTCTAGGGCTCGGCAGAGTAACCGTGTAATACTCTTCCATATCAGTAGGTGGCAGCAGGTAGCTAATTGCTTTATAGATGTCGGGAACATGGTTTAAGCTTTGCCATAGTGCTCTTGTTATATTTTTTGGTTTTACAAAGGTAACTGTGAGCAAGTTGCAAACAGTCCCTTCAAATTAAAAAATTGGGTTTGAATGGTGAAAAATCTTTTTGCTAATCACATTCCACTTTTGTGGAAGCGGGAAGAAAGGCGTCTTACTTCGTGGATTGCTCTCAGCACCTGAGCGCCTTTATTTACCAGTAGAATTAACTGAACAGAGTGATCCCTCTCTTCCTTTGAGGCAACTGTGATTAAGTGCTATGTAAATTAACTTTGATTGATTTTCAGTCATTCACAATCTTCTGAAATGTGTACCTCTTTGTAAACTATATACAGTACAGGCCAAAAGTTTGGACACACCTCATTCAATGGGTTTTCTTTATTTTCATGACTATTTACATTGTAGATTGTCACTGAAGGCATCAAAACTATGAATGAACACATGTGGAGTTATGTACTTAACAAAAAGAGGTGAAATAACTGAAAACATGTTTTATATTCTAGTTTCTTCAAAATAGCCACCCTTTGCTCTGATTACTGCTTTGCACACTCTTGGCATTCTCTCGATGAACTTCAAGCACACCTGTGAAGTGAAAACCAATTCAGGTGACTACCTCTTGAATCTCATCGAGAGAATGCCAAGAGTGTGCGAAAAATTAACCAGAGCAAAGGGTGGCTATTTTGAAGAAACTGAAATACAAAACATGTTTTATTTATATATATATATATATATATATATATATATATATTAGAGATGCGCGGATAGGCAATTTATTTCATCCGCAACCGCGTCAGAAAGTCGTCAACCATTCGCCATCCACCCGATGTAACGTTTGATCAGAACTGCACCCGCCCGCCATCCGCCCGATCTAATATAGATGATGCAAGGCATTAGTGAGCCTGCCAACTACTCCGGTTTTCCCGTAATTCGTACGGTTTTCATCAACCTATTCCGGGTTTTTCATTAATTAAAAAAAAAAAAGGGTGAAAACTACGCGAATTGCACCTTGTGCAGACAAGATTTTTCGATCGGACACGGAGGAATTAGCGATGTAAAAGACCACGTTGGGACAAAAAAACACAAGTCTAATGCCGTTGCTAGCGATACAAGTGGAAAACTTTCAACGTTTTTCGTCGCCCAAACAGATTCTTTGGATGTGATAAATGCCGAAGTTTTATTTACGGAGGCAATAATTGAGCATGGATTTCCAATCGCACTGGCTGATCACATGGGACAGTAAATGTTTGTAATGCAACCTTTAAAAATCATTACGCGGTGATCGCGGTCCCAAAAATAAACTTTTCTTGCATGATAATGTCCAGAAAAATTCGCTTTATATTACTATAGAGTCCTTTTAACGAATGAGTTTGATGGTTTATCACAAACCTTAAATGAAAGAAGTCCTTTGTTCTCCTGCACCATGGCCTTGCTTCGTGTTTGGTGCGCAAGCTTTAAAGCTTTTGCCTGTTAAAGAAAGGAGACTGATCCAATACAGCACAGACTTTCGCGTGCCACGCTGTCACGACCCAGACGCACACCAGTGCGCAATCATATGGGAGCCGCGCTGAGCGCACCTCCAAGCGCGTCTCGCTGCCGGCGACGGCCGGGTATATGGGCCCGACGCTCCAGCGCCATCCATTTTCAGGGCTAGTTGATTCGGCAGGTGGGTTGTTACACACTCCTTAGCGGGTTCCGACTTCCATGGCCACCGTCCTGCTCTCTATATCAACCAGGGTGAGCCCCACCCCTTTCGTGAGCGCACTGCGCGCGGAGTGACCCCTGTTACGCGCCCCCGGCAACAGGGGTGGCGGGCAGGTAAGCTGCGCGGGCGGAGCGCGCGGAGTGACCCCTGTTACGAGCCCCCGGCCACGGGGGTGGCGGGCAGGTAAGCTGCTTACCTGCTGCGCGTGACGCCGGCCGCGGCAAAGGCGAATGAGGCGGGGTGTCGGTGCGGTGGGCGCGGTAGTGACCCTGGACGTGCGTCGGGCCCTTCTCGCGGATCGCCTCAGCTACGGCTCCCGGTGGGGCCCTCTCGGGGGAAGGGGCCTCGGTCCCGGACCCCGGCGAGGCGTCCCTTCTCCGCTCCGTAAAAGTGTCCATCTCTTTTCTTTTTTTTTCTTCTGTTGTGGCATATGCAGCAGGTGCCTGCTCGTTTTTCGTATGTGGGTAACAACATTTAACTATGTATATATATTTCCCAATTGGTTTAACTGCCACCCGCAAAAAAAAAAAAAAAAAAAAATATATATATCTAATTAATCCACCCGACCCGACCCGCGCGCGGATAAAATCTTATTTTTTTTTATTTCATCCACCCGATCCGCGGATAATCCGCGGACTCCGCGGTTGTGTCCGCAAACCGCGCATCTCTAATATATATATATATATATATATATATATATATACATACGCAGTACATGCCAAAAGTTTGGACACACCTTCTCCTTTCAATGCGTTTTCTTTATTTTCAAGACTATTTACATTGTAGATTGTCACTGAAGGCATCAAAACTATGACACCTGTGAAGTGAAAACCCTTTCAGGTGCCTACCTCTTGAAGCTCGTCGAGAGAATGCCAAGAGTGTGCAAAAAATTAATCAGAGCAAAGGGTGGCTATTTTGAAGGAACGAGAATATAAAACATGTTTTCAGTTATTTCACCCTTTTTTTGTGTTCATTCATAGTTGTGATGCCTTCAGTGACAATCTACAATGTAAATAGTCATGAAAATAAAGAAAACGCATTGAATGAGAAAGTGTGTCCTAACTTTTGGCCTGTACTATATACAGGTAAAAGCCAGTAAATTAGAATATTTTGAAAAACTTGATTTATTTCAGTAATTGCATTCAAAAGGTGTAACTTGTACATTATATTTATTCATTGCACACAGACTGATGCATTCAAATGTTTATTTCATTTAATTTTGATGATTTGAAGTGGCAACAAATGAAAATCCAAAATTCCGTGTGTCACAAAATTAGAATATTGTGTAAGGCTAATACAAAAAAGGGATTTTTAGAAATGTTGGCCAACTGAAAAGTATGAAAATGAAAAATATGAGCATGTACAATACTCAATACTTGGTTGGAGCTCCTTTTGCCTCAATTACTGCGTTAATGCGGCGTGGCATGGAGTCGATGAGTTTCTGGCACTGCTCAGGTGTTATGAGAGCCCAGGTTGCTCTGATAGTGGCCTTCAACTCTTCTGCGTTTTTGGGTCTGGCATTCTGCATCTTCCTTTTCACAATACCCCACAGATTTTCTATGGGACTAAGGTCAGGGGAGTTGGCGGGCCAATTTAGAACAGAAATACCATGGTCCGTAAACCAGGCACGGGTAGATTTTGCGCTGTGTGCAGGCGCCAAGTCCTGTTGGAACTTGAAATCTCCATCTCCATAGAGCAGGTCAGCAGCAGGAAGCATGAAGTGCTCTAAAACTTGCTGGTAGACGGCTGCGTTGACCCTGGATCTCAGGAAACAGAGTGGACCGACACCAGCAGATGACATGGCACCCCAAACCATCACCCAACCATGCAAATTTTTTATTACCTTTGGAAATCGAGGTCCCAGAGTCTGGAGGAAGACAGGAGAGGCTCAGGATCCACGTTGCCTGAAGTCTAGTGTAAAGTTTCCACCATCAGTGATGGTTTGGGGTGCCATGTCATCTGCTGGTGTCTGTCCACTCTGTTTCCTGAGATCCAGGGTCAACGCAGCCGTCTACCAGCAAGTTTTAGAGCACTTCATGCTTCCTGCTGCTGACCTGCTCTATGGAGATGGAGATTTCAAGTTCCAACAGGACTTGGCGCCTGCACACAGCGCAAAATCTACCCGTGCCTGGTTTACGGACCATGGTATTTCTGTTCTAAATTGGCCCGCCAACTCCCCTGACCTTAGTCCCATAGAAAATCTGTGGGGTATTGTGAAAAGAAAGATGCAGAATGCCAGACCCAAAAACGCAGAAGAGTTGAAGGCCACTATCAGAGCAACCTGGGCTCTCATAACACCTGAGCAGTGCCAGAAACTCATCGACTCCATGCCACGCCGCATTAACGCAGTAATTGAGGCAAAAGGAGCTCCAACCAAGTATTGAGTATTGTACATGCTCATATTTTTCATTTTCATACTTTTCAGTTGGCCAACATTTCTAAAAATCCCTTTTTTGTATTAGCCTTACACAATATTCTAATTTTGTGACACACGGAATTTTGGATTTTCATTTGTTGCCACTTCAAATCATCAAAATTAAATGAAATAAACATTTGAATGCATCAGTCTGTGTGCAATGAATAAATATAATGTACAAGTTACACCTTTTGAATGCAATTACTGAAATAAATCAAGTTTTTCAAAATATTCTAATTTACTGGCTTTTACCTATATATATATATATATATATATATATATATATATATATATATATATATATATATATATATATATATATATATATATATATATATATATATACTGCGATGAGGTGGCGACTTGTCCAGGGTGTACCCCGCCTTCCGCCCGATTGTAGCTGAGATAGGCTCCAGCGCCCCCGCGACCCCAAAGGGAATAAGCGGTAGAAAATGGATGGATATATATATATATATATGTATAATGTATGTATAGCCCAGCCCTCCTAGCAATTAAAATAATTACATGTATTTTTTTATTCAAGCGCCAACATGTTGTCCTTAACGGTGAACTTCATGCATTTGTCGCATTTCAGGGGAAAAAATGCTGTGAAAATGTTTGTGGTGTACTGTAATCTGATCTCGTCAAATAATTCCTGTTGACTCATTCCGCAGTTTTATTTCCGTTTGTTTTGTCATTCCACAGGTGGCAGCATTTCCGGGGCGGTCTTTAACCCCGTCCTGGCCTTCTCTGTCCAGTTCCTCTGCAGCGGACACACCTACCTGGAATACTGCTTCATTTACTGGCTGGGACCAGCCTTAGGTAAGCCAACGCTGGAAACGAAAATAAAGAATGTTGTTATTGTTTAAAACGCCTCGCGCTGTGTGTGGCCCCTCAGGCTTCACGGGCTGCGTCCTGCTCTTCGAGAAGATCCTCCCGTTCCTGTCGGGCAAGAACTCTGCGGGCCGCCACGTTCACAAACACAAGGGCCAATAGTCATACGTTGGCATTTGTGTTGTGCGGCGGTTTTACCTCACTCGCTCAGGTGTTTTAATTTAACGTAAAAATATTATCATACAACTGTGAATTTTTTCGTTTAGTTAAGTTACTACAACACACAAAAAGTAGTATTTTTTTCGTAATAGTAGCTAATTATTAGAGATGTCGATAAATGCTTTAAAATTTCATATCGGAAATTATCGGTATCTGTTTCAAAAAGTAAAATGTATGACTTTTTAAAACGCCGCTGTACGGATTGGTACACGGACGTAGTGAGAAGTACACAGCGCCAATAAACCTTAAAGGCACTGCCTTTGCGTGCCGGCCCGATCACATAATATCTACGGCTTTTCACACACACAAGTGAATGCAAACGCATATTTGGTCAACAGCCATACAGGTCCCACTGAGGGTGGCCGTATAAACAACTTTACCACTGTTACAAATATGCGCCACACTGTGAACCCACACCAAACAAGAATGACAAACACCTTTCGGGAGAACATCCGCACCGTAACACAACAGAACAAATACCCAGAATCCCTTAAAGCACTAACTCTTCCGGGACGCTACAATATACAGCCCCCCGGTATCCCCTACCAAAACCCCGCCCACCTCAACCTCCTCATGCTCTCTCAGGGAGAGCATGTCCCAAATTCCAAGCTGCTGTTTTGAGGCATGTTAAAAAAAAATAATGCACTTTGTGACTTCAATAATAAATATGGCAGTGCCATGTTGGCATTTTTTTCCATAACTTAAGTTGATTTATTTTGGAAAACCTTGTTACATTGTTTAATGCATCCAGCGGGCCATCACAACAAAATTAGGCATAATAATGTGTTAATTCCACGACTGTATATATCGGTATCGATTGATATCGGAATCGGTAATTAAGAGTTGGACAATATCGGATATCGGCAAACAAGCCATTATCGGACATCTTTACTAATTATACTATTCACCTTCTGTGTGCCTTATTTATAATGAAGCTTGTGTCGGAAATGTGTGGATTTTTACTGTGAATATATTAAAAAGCGATCTATCCAGATGTTAAATTCTCATAATGTTGTCATTATGTCTAAATGTCGCCTTAATTGGCGAGTAACACACGGCCAAAAGTACAAAAAAATAACACAATTTTGGCACTTAATGACATTAACGTAACGAAAACGTGTAATTTCTTTCGCAATATTGTTTTTTCTAGAAGATTTGGATATCAGAAAACGGTTTGTTAAAAAGTATAATTTTAGCCAAGCTTGTGTCTGAAATGCGTCGCTTTTTACTGTGAATATATTAAAAAGCGATCTATCGAGACTATAAATTCTTTTTTGTCATAATGTTGTCATTATGTCTTATTGTCGCCTTGATTGGTGAGTAGCACACGGTAACAAGAGGCTGAAAAAATAATAATAATTTGTAATACAGTACACACTTGACAGGAAATATTTGATGGAAACACTCAAAAGCACGAAAAAAATAAAAAAAATTCGGCACTTTACGACATTAAGGTAACGAAAATGTGTAATTTCTTTCGCAATATTATTTTTTCTAGAACACTTTGAAATCAGAAAACAGTTTGTTAAAAAGTATAATTTTACTAAAGGCTGTGATTTTTACTGTGAATATATTAAAAAGCTTTTACTGTGAATATATTCAAAAGCAGTCTAGAAAGACGTTAAATTCTCTGTTGTCATTATGTCTAAATGTCGCCTTAATTGGCGAGTAACACAAGGCCAAAAGTACAAAAAAATAACACCATTTTGGCACTTAATGACATTAACGTAACGAAAACATGTAATTTCTTTCGCAATATTGTTTTTTCTAGAAGATTTGGATATCAGAAAACGGTTTGTTCAAAAGTATAATTTTAGCCAAGCTTGTGTCTGAAATGCGTCGCTTTTTACTGTGAATATATTAAAAAGCGATCTATCGAGACTATAAATTCTTTTTTGTCATATTGTTGTCATTATGTCTTATTGTCGCCTTGATTGGTGAGTTGCACACGGCGACAAGAGGCTGAAAAAATAATAATAATTTGTAATACAGTACACACTTGACAGGAAATATTTGATGGAAACACTCAAAAGCACGAAAAAAATAAAAAAAATTCGGCACTTTACGACATTAAGGTAACGAAAATGTGTCATTTCTTTCGCAATATTATTTTTTCTAGAACACTTGGAAATCAGAAAACAGTTTGTTAAAAAGTATAATTTTACTAAAGGCTGTGATTTTTACTGTGAATATATTCAAAAGCTTTTACTGTGAATATATTCAAAAGCAGTCTAGAAAGACGTTAAATTCTCTGTTGTCATTATGTCTAAATGTCGCCTTAATTGGCGAGTAACACAAGGCCAAAAGTACAAAAAAATAACACAATTTTGGCACTTAATGACATTAACGTAACGAAAACGTGTAATTTCTTTCGCAATATTGTTTTTTCGAGAAGATTTGGATATCAGAAAACGGTTTGTTAAAAAGTATAATTTTAGTCAAGCTTGTGTCTGAAATGCGTCGCTTTTTACTGTGAATATATTAAAAAGCGATCTATCGAGACTATAAATTCTTTTTTGTCATAATGTTGTCATTATGTCTTATTGTCGCCTTGATTGGTGAGTAGCACACGGTAACAAGAGGCTGAAAAAATAATAATAATTTGTACTACAGTACACACTTGACAGGAAATATTTGATGGAAACACTCAAAAGCACAAAAAAAATAACACCATTTCGGCACTTTACGACATTAAAGTAACGAAAATGTGTCATTTCTTTCGCAATATTATTTTTTCTAGAACACTTGGAAATCAGAAAACAGTTTGTTAAAAAGTATAATTTTACTAAAGGCTGTGATTTTTACTGTGAATATATTAAAAAGCTTTTACTGTGAATATATTCAAAAGCAGTCTAGAAAGACGTTAAATTCTCTGTTGTCATTATGTCTAAATGTCGCCTTAATTGGCGAGTAACACAAGGCCAAAAGTACAAAAAAATAACACAATTTCGGCACTTTACGACATTAAAGTAACGAAAACGTGTAATTTCTTTCGCAATATTGTTTTTTCTAGAAGATTTGGATATCAGAAAACGGTTTGTTAAAAAGTATAATTTTAGTCAAGCTTGTGTCTGAAATGCGTCGCTTTTTACTGTGAATATATTAAAAAGCGATCTATCGAGACTATAAATTCTTTTTTGTCATAATGTTGTCATTATGTCTTATTGTCGCCTTGATTGGTGAGTAGCACACGGTAACAAGAGGCCGAAAAAATAATAATAATTTGTACTACAGTACACACTTGACAGGAAATATTTGATGGAAACACTCAAAAGCACAAAAAAAATAACACCATTTCGGCACTTTACGACATTAAAGTAACGAAAATGTGTAATTTCTTTCGCAATATTATTTTTTCTAGAACACTTGGAAATCAGAAAACAGTTTGTTAAAAAGTATAATTTTACTAAAGGCTGTGATTTTTACTGTGAATATATTAAAAAGCTTTTACTGTGAATATATTAAAAAGCAGTCTAGAAAGACGTTAAATTCTCTGTTGTCATTATGTCTAAATGTCGCCTTAATTGGCGAGTAACACAAGGCCAAAGGTACAAAAAAATAACACAATTTTGGCACTTAATGACATTAACGTAACGAAAACGTGTAATTTCTTTCGCAATATTGTTTTTTCTAGAAGATTTGGATATCAGAAAACGGTTTGTTAAAAAGTATAATTTTAGCCAAGCTTGTGTCTGAAATGCGTCGCTTTTTACTGTGAATATATTAAAAAGCGATCTATCGAGACTATAAATTCTTTTTTGTCATTATGTCTTATTGTCGCCTTGATTGGTGAGTTGCACACGGCGACAAGAGGCCGAAAAAATAATAATAATTTGTAATACAGTACACACTTGACAGGAAATATTTGATGGAAACACTCAAAAGCACAAAAAAAATAAAAAAAATTCGGCACTTTACGACATTAAGGTAACGAAAATGTGTAATTTCTTTCGCAATATTATTTTTTCTAGAACACTTGGAAATCAGAAAACAGTTTGTTAAAAAGTATAATTTTACTAAAGGCTGTGATTTTTACTGTGAATATATTAAAAAGCTTTTACTGTGAATATATTCAAAAGCAGTCTAGAAAGACGTTAAATTCTCTGTTGTCATTATGTCCGAATGTCCCCTTGAGTGGTGAGTAGCACACGGTGACAAGAGGCCGAAAAAAAGTAAATCAATCAATCAATCTTTATTTATATAGCCCTAAATCACAAGTGTCTCAAAGGGCTGCACAAGCCACAACGACATCCTCGGTACAAAGCCCACATACGGGCAAGGAAAAACTCACCCCAGTGGGACGTCGATGTGAATGACTATGAGAAACCTTGGAGAGGACCGCATATGTGGGTAACCCCCCCCCCTCTAGGGGAGACCGAAAGCAATGGATGTCGAGTGGGTCTGACATAATATTGTGAGAGTCCAGTCCATAGTGGATCCAACATAATAGTAAGAGTCCAGTCCATAGTGGGGCCAGCAGGACACCATCCCGAGCGGAGACAGGTCAGCAGCGTAGAGATGTTCCCAGCCGATGCACAGGCGAGCGGTCCACCCCGGGTCCCGACTCTGGACAGCCAGCACTTCATCCATGGCCACCGGACCTGTGACCCCCCCCCCCCTCAAGGAAAAGGGGAGCAGAGGAGAAAAGAAAAGAAACGGCAGATCAACTGGTCTAACAGGGGGGCTATTTAAAGGCTAGAGTATACAAATGAGTTTTAAGATGGGACTTAAATGCTTCTACTGAGGTAGCATCTCTAATTGTTACCGGGAGGGCATTCCATAGTACTGGAGCCCGAATAGAAAACGCTCTATAGCCCGCAGACTTTTTTTGGGCTCTGGGAATCACTAATAAGTAAATAATAATTTTGTAATACACACATGACAGGAAATATTAGATGGAAACACTCAAAAGTACAAAAGAATAACACAATTTCGGCACTTTACGACATTAACGTAGCAAAAATTATATTTTCCTTTTTTTGCCTTGGAAATCAGAGAACGGCGGTTAAAGACGTAGAATTGATGTCGCGAACCACCTCTTACAATTGTGGACGATTACATATTTTTTTAATTTTTGCGTTAAATCGTGTTTCTTTAGGGTGAACTTTATCAAAAAGGGCCAACGTTTCAGTTAAAAAGGCTTTAAAAAAATATTTGTAGTTTCACAAAGTAAAATAATCCACGCCGTGCCTTTGTCGTCCATCGTGTATTTCATTCATTTTAGCGCCAAGTCGTTCTTAAGTGTGAACGTCATGAATTTAGGACACAACGAAATAAGAAAATGTTGGTTGAAAAAAAAATTGAAGTCAATTTAAAGGCCTACTGAAATGAGATTTTCTTATTTAAACGGGGATAGCAGGTCCATTCTATGTGTCATACTTGATCATTTCGCGATATTGCCATATTTTTGCTGAAAGGATTTAGTAGAGAACATCGAGGATAAAGTTCGCAACTTTTGGCCGCTGATAAAAAAGTCTTGCCTCTACCGGAAGTAGCAGACGAGTAGCGTGACGTCACAGGTTGTGGAGCTCCTCACATCTGCACATTGTTTACAATCATGGCCACCAGCAGCGAGAGCGATTCGGACCGAGAAAGCGACGATTTCCCCATTAATTTGAGCGAGGATGAAAGATTTGTGGATGCGGAAAGTGAGAGTGAAGGACTAGAGGGCAGTGGGAGCGATTCAGATAGGGAAGATGCTGTGAGAGGCGGGTGGGACCTGATATTCAGCTGGGAATGACTAAAACAGTAAATAAACACAATACATATATATACTCTATTAGCCACAACACAACCAGGCTTGTATTTAATATGCCACAAATTAATCCCGCATAACAAACACCTCCCCCCTCCCGTCCATATAACCCGCCAATACAACTCAAACACCTGCACAACACACTCAATCCCACAGCCCAAAGTTCATATAGCTCATATATTTCCCCAAAGTCCCCAAAGTTACGTACGTGACATGCACATAGCGGCACGCACGTACGGGCAAGCGATCAAATGTTTGGAAGCCGCAGCTGCATGCGTACTCACGGTACCGTGTCTGCGTATCCAACTCAAAGTCCTCCTGGTAAGAGTCTCTGTTGTCCCAGTTCTCCACAGGCCAATGGTAAAGCTTGACTGTCATCTTTCGGGAATGTGAACAATGAAACACCGGCTGTGTTTGTGTTGTTGCTGCAGTCGGCCGCAATACACCGCTTCCCACCTACAGCTTTCTTCTTTGCTGTCTCCATTGTTCATTGAACAAATTGCAAAAGATTCACCAACACAGATATCCAGAATACCGTGGAATTTTGCGATGAAAACAGACGACTTAATAACTGGCCACCACGCTGTCCCAAAATGTCCTCTACAATCCGTGACGTCACGCGCTGACGTCATCATACCGAGACGTTTTCAGCAGGATATTTCGCGCGAAATTTAAAATTGCACTTTAGTAAGCTATTGGCATGTGTTGCAATGTTAAGATTTCATCATTGATATATAAACTATCATACTGCTTGGTAGTAGTGGGTTTCAGTAGGCCTTTAAATAATGCTTTCAGTTACTAATCACGCTATCGTCATCAAGCACCTATTTTATTGATCTTGGCGCTTAATCGTGGTTGAGGGGTGAAATTCACAAAAGTGTTTGCATTTTAGCTAAATGGGTTTCTAGGAAATGTTACGTAATACCGTCTTTTGTAACGCGAGCCGGTAAAATACGCAATTTCTGTCCCCAATCCCGTTTTGTTGTCAATTAAATTGTGCTTCTTAAGAGTTAAACTTCATGAATTTAGGGCACTCAGAAAAAGTAAAAAGTTGGTTAAAGAAATTGACGTCGAACTTTTAGTTGTACGATCAAGTTGTACGATTGTATATTTTATTGATTTTACTGCTAACTCGTTCTTAAGGGTGAACTTCTTGACTTCAGGACACTCCGAGATAAGAAAACAATGGTTCAAGAAATTTAAGTCATTTTTTTTTTGTCATACGATCAAGTTGAAAATAATCCTTTCTGCATTTTAGTTAAATGTGTTTTTCGGAAAATGTGCCTTAATACCGTCCTTTGTGACACGGTCGGGTAAAATAGGCAATTTCTGTCGCTAATGCTGTTTTTTTAATCAATTACGGGAGGGAAAAGTGCTAAATTGTGCTTCTTAAGAGTGAATTTCATGAATTTAGGGCACTCAGAAAAAGTAAAAAGTTGGTTAAAGAAATTGACGTGGAACTTTTAGTTGTACGATCAAGTAAAATAATCACTTTCTGTGCCGTAGTCATCGAGCGTTTATTTTATTGATTTTACTGCTAACTCGTTTTTAAGGGTGAACTTCTTGACTTCAGGACACTCCGAGATAAGAAAACAATGGTTCAAGAAATTTAAGTCATTTTTTTTAGTCACACGATCAAGTTAAAAATAATCCTTTCTGCATTTTAGTTAAATGTGTTTTTCGGAAAATGTGCCTTAATACCATCTTTTGTGACGCGGTCGGGTAAAATAGGCAATTTCTGTCGCTAATGCTGTTTTTTTTATCAATTACGGGAGGGAAAAGTGCTAAATTGTGCTTCTTAAGAGTGAATTTCATGAATTTAGGGCACTCAGAAAAAGTAAAAAGTTGGTTAAAGAAATTGACGTGGAACTTTTAGTTGTACGATCAAGCAAAATAATCACTTTCTGTGCCATAGTCATAGATCGTATATTTAATTAATTTTACTGCTAACTCCTTAAGGGTGAACTTCTTGACTTCAGGACACTCCGAGATAAGAAAACAATGGTTCAAGAAATTTAAGTCATTTTTTTTTTAGTCATACGATCAAGTTAAAAATAATCCTTTCTGCATTTTAGTTAAATGTGTTTTTCGGAAAATGTGCCTTAATACCGTCTTTTGTGACGCGGTCGGGTAAAATAGGCCATTTCTGTCGCTAATGCTGTTTTTTTTATCAATTACGGGGGGGAAAAGTGCTAAATTGTGCTTCTTAAGAGTGAATTTCATGAATTTAGGGCACTCAGAAAAAGTAAAAAGTTGGTTAAAGAATTTGACGGATAACTCTTAGTCGTACGATCAAGTAAAATAATCACTTTCTGTGCCATAGTCATAGATCGTACTGCTAACTCGTTCTTAAGGGTGAACTTCTTGACTTCAGGACTGAAGGACCGAGATAAGAAATTTAAGTAATTTTTTTTAGTCATACGATCAAGTTAAAAATAATCCTTTCTGCATTTTAGTTAAATGTGTTTTTCGGAAAATGTGCCTTAATACCGTCTTTTGTGACGCGGTCGGGTAAAATAGGCAATTTCTGTCGCTAATGCTGGTTTTTTTATCAATTACGTGGGGAAAAGTGCTAAATTGTGCTTCTTAAGAGTGAATTTCATGAATTTAGGGCACTCAGAAAAAGTAAAAAGTTGGTTAAATAAATTGACGTGGAACTTTTAGTTGTACGATCAAACAAAATAATCACTTTCTGTGCCATAGTCATCGAGCGTTTATTTTATTGATTTTACTGCTAACTCGTTCTTAAGGGTGAACGTCTTGACTTCAGGACACTCCGAGATAAGAAAACAATGGTTCAAGAAATTTAAGTAATTTTTTTTAGTCATATGATCAAGTTAAAAATAATCCTTTCTGCATTTTAGTTAAATGTGTTTTTCGGAAAATGTGCCTTAATACCGTCTTTTGTGACGCGGTCGGGTAAAATAGGCAATTTCTGTCGTTAATGCTGTTTTTTTGATCAATTACGTGGGGAAAAGTGCTAAATTGTGCTTCTTAAGAGTGAATTTCATGAATTTAGGGCACTCAGAAAAAGTAAAAAGTTGGTTAAAGAAATTGACGTGGAACTTTTAGTTGTACGATCAAGCAAAATAATCACTTTCTGTGCCATAGTCATAGATCGTATATTTTAGTAATTTTACTGCTAACTCGTTTTTAAGGGTGAACTTCTTGACTTCAGGACACTCCGAGATAAGAAAACAATGGTTCAAGAAATTTAAGTCATTTTTTTTTAGTCATACGATCAAGTTAAAAATAATCCTTTCTGCATTTTAGTTACGGTAAATGTGTTTTTCGGAAAATGTGCCTTAATACCGTCTTTTGTGACGCGGTCGGGTAAAATAGGCAATTTAACACCTTGTCTTGTCAGTTGTCAAGCCTAAAAAGTCTGAACATTATTTTAACGAACATTGAAATCAGCATCATTCGCTAATGTATCCACGGAATGAACTTTGGCGCGGCCATAGGTGTTTTGCAGGATTGTTTTGGCGGCCAGCGGAGATAACTTGTTTCGCTATAAAACATCTTTCCGATTGTCGCTAAGATAACGAGTCCTAAACGGTAGGAGAACACTGGTATCCATATATGTGTTTTAGGGCAGAGCTCTGTGGCCAATGGAGGTACTTGTCAAAAGATTGCGCTAAAACCATTACGTTTTTTTACAACATTTTCCTTTTTCCAAGTTCCCATTGGTTGTTAGAAACCAAGATAGAGAAAGTTGTTACGCTCAACAGCCAAAAGTTGTTTTTGGTTAGTTTTTATGTAACAACCACAATACAGTATACACTAGAGATGCGCGGATAGGCAATTTATTTCATCCGCAACCGCGTCAGAAAGTCGTCAACCATCCGCCATCCACCCGATGTAACGTTTGATCAGAACTGCACCCGCCCGCCATCCGCCCGATCTAATATAGATGATGCAAGGCATTAGTGAGCCTGCCAACTACTCCGGTTTTCCCGTAATTCGTACGGTTTTCATCAACCTATACCGGGTTTTTCATTAATTAAAAAAAAAAAAAAAGGGTGAAAACTACGCGAATTGCACCTTGTGCAGACAAGATTTTTCGATCGGACACGGAGGAATTAGGGATGTAAAAGACCACGTTGGGACAAAAAAACACAAGTCTAATGCCGTTGCTAGCGATACAAGTGGAAAACTTTCAACGTTTTTCGTCGCCCAAACAGATTCTTTGGATGTGATAAATGCCGAAGTTTTATTTACGGAGGCAATAATTGAGCATGGATTTCCAATCGCACTGGCTGATCACATGGGACAGTTAATGTTTGTCATGCAACCTTTAAAAATCATTACGCGGTGATCGCGGTCCCAAAAATAAACTTTTCTTGCATGATAATGTCCAGAAAAATTCGCTTTATATTACTATAGAGTCCTTTTAACGAATGAGTTTGATGGTTTATCACAAACCTTAAATGAAAGAAGTCCTTTGTTCTCCTGCACCATGGCCTTGCTTCGTGTTTGGTGCGCACGCTTTATAACCTCACTGAGCTTATAAAGCTTTTGCCTGTTAAAGAAAGGAGACTGATCCAACGCAGCACAGACTTTCGCGTGCCACGCTGTCACGACCCAGACGCACACCAGTGCGCAATCATATGGGAGCCGCGCTAAGCGCACCTCCAAGCGCGTCTCGCTGCCGGCGACGGACGGGTATATGGGCCCGACGCTCCAGCGCCATCCATTTTCAGGGCTAGTTGATTCGGCAGGTGGGTTGTTACACACTCCTTAGCGGGTTCCGACTTCCATGGCCACCGTCCTGCTCTCTATATCAACCAGGGTGAGCCCCACCCCTTTCGTGAGCGCACTGCGCGCGGAGTGACCCCTGTTACGCGCCCCCGGCAACAGGGGTGGCGGGCAGGTAAGCTGCGCGGGCGGAGCGCGCGGAGTGACCCCTGTTACAAGCCCCCGGCCACGGGGGTGGCGGGCAGGTAAGCTGCTTACCTGCTGCGCGTGACGCCGGCCGCGGCGAAGGCGGACGAGGCGGGGTGTCGGTGCGGTGGGCGCGGTAGTGACCCTGGACGTGCGTCGGGCCCTTCTCGCGGATCGCCTCAGCTACGGCTCCCGGTGGGGCCCTCTCGGGGGAAGGGGCCTCGGTCCCGGACCCCGGCGAGGCGTCCCTTCTCCGCTCCGTAAAAGTGTCCATCTCTTTTCTTTTTTTTTCTTCTGTTGTGGCATATGCAGCAGGTGCCTGCTCGTTTTTCGTATGTGGGTAACAACATTTAACTATGTATATATATTTCCCAATTGGTTTAACTGCCACCCGCAAAAAAAAAAAAAAAAATATATATATATATATATATATATATATATATATATATATATATATATATATATATATATATATATATATATATATATCTAATTAATCCACCCGACCCGACCCGCGCGCGGATAAAATCTTTTTTTTTTTAATTTCATCCGCCCGATCCGCGGATAATCCGTGGACTCCGCGGTTGTGTCCGCAAACCGCGCATCTCTAGTATACACTATATTGCCGTGTTTTTTTGATCAATTACCGTATTTTCCGCACTATAAGGCGCACCGGATTATTAGCCGCACCTTCTATGAATTACATATTTCATAATTTTGTCCACCAATAAGCCGCCCCGGACTATAAGCCGCGCCTACGCTGCGCTAAAGTGAATGTCAAAAAAACGCTGCGCTAAAGTGAATGTCAAAAAAACAGTCAGATAGTTCAGTCAAACTTTAATAATATATTGAAAACCAGCGTTCTAACAACTCTGTCCCAAAATGTACGCAAATGTGCAATCACAAACATAGTAAAATTCAAAATGGTGTAGAGCAATAGTAACATAATGTTGCTCGAACGTTAATGTCACAACACACAAAATAAACATAGCGCTCACCTTCTGAAGTTATTCTTCATTCGTAAATCCTTCGAATTCTTCGTCTTCGGTGTCCGAATTGAAAAGTTGCGCAAGCGTGGTATCCAAAATGGCCGGTTACGTCTCGTCGAAGTCATCGGGAGTCAGTGTCGCTGTTGTTCTGTGAATCCTGCCTTCCGGAAAGCTCGGACCACAGTTGTGACCGAAATATCTGCCCAGGCATTTACGATCCACTGGCAAATGTTGGCGTATGTCGTCCGGCGCTGTCTGCCCGTCTTAGTGAAGGTGTGTTCGCCTTCGGAGCTGTGTGAAAAAAGCCACCCGGCCTCTTCGCGTAAACTTCCCTTAACCACTCGCTCATCTTTTCTTCATCCATCCATCCCTTCGAGTTAGCTTTTATGATGACGCCGGCTGGAAAGGTCTCTTTTGGCAAGGTCTTCCTTTTGAATATCACCATGGGTGGAAGTTAGCATGGCAAGCTAGAACCACAGTGAAGGATGACTTCTCATTCCCTGTGGAGCGAATATTCACCGTACGTGCTCCCGTTCCACAGTGCGGTTCACAGGAATATCAGTTGCTGTGAAATACGGTAGTAATCCGTGTGCGGATGGAGAGATTGCGTCTTTTTATGAACCGGATCCTTGTCCTTTGTAGGAGCCATTTTGTGGTCTTTACAGATGTAAACAGGAAATGAAACGTACGGTGATATCCGCGCGTTTTTTCTTCTTCTTCCGGGGGCGGGTGGTTGCTTAAAGCGCTTCCTGTTCTATGGGGGCGGGTGCTTTCCTTGGCGGTTGCTTGCGTAGAAGAAGAAGCGCTTCCTGTTCTACCGGGAAAAAAGATGGCGGCTGTTTACCGAAGTTGCGAGATCGAAACTTTATGAAAATTAATCGTAATAAAGCGCACCGGGTTATAAGGCGCACTGTTAGCTTTTGAGAAAATTTGTGGTTTTTAGGTGCGCCTTATAGTGCGGAAAATACGGTACGTGTTTTTTTTTAATCAATTACGTGGGGAAAAAGTGCTAAATTGTGCTTCTTAAGAGTGAATTTCATGAATTTAGGGCACTTAGACAAAGTAAGAAGTTGGTTAAAGAATTTGAAGTGTAACTCTTAGTCGTACGATCAAGTAAAATAATCACTTTCTGTGCCATAGTCATCGAGCGTTTATTTTATTGATTTTATTGAACTTCTTGACTTCAGGACAGTCCGAGATAAGAAAAGGTTGGTTCAAGAAATTTAAGTCTTTTTTTTTTTTTTTAGTCATACGATCACGTTAGAAATAATCCTTTCTGTTTCGAATCAAGCATTTATTGATTTTAGCGCTGAAACGTGGTTGAGGGGTGAAGTTTACAAAAGTGCTTGCATTTTAGTTAAATGTGTAGTTCGGAAAATTATCCTTAAAAAAGTGCTAAATTGTGCTGTGTGAGGATACATTTTATGAATTTAGGGCGCTGGGAAATAGGAAAAAGTTGGTTAAAAAACAATTGAAGTGTAATTCTTAGTTGTACGATCAAGTAAAATAACTGTTGCTAATCACGCTATCGTCGTCTATAACTTATTTCACTGATCTTATCGCTAAATCGTGGATGATAGGTGAAACTCATGAACGTTTAATGTGCTTTCACGTGATTTTGTTACACCATCAGGTAAAATAATCCATTTCTGTTGGCTGTGATTGATGTTTTATTGATTTTTAGCGCTAAATTGTGGCTCTTAAGGGTAAATTCTATGGATTCAAGGCACTCAAAAATGGTGAAAAATCTGGATGAAGAAATTGAAGTAAAACTTTAGTTTTACTTTAATACTTTCTGTCAATAATCACACTGTCGTCGTCAATCACTTATTTCATTGAACTTAGTGCAAAATTGTGGTGGGGTGAAATTCACAAAAGTGCTTGAATTTTAATTAAATCTGCTTTAAGGAAAAATGTGTTGCATGATTCATAAAATGCTAGGGATGTCCGATAATATCGGCCTGCCGATAAATGCGTTTAAATGTAATATTGGAAATTATCGGTATCGTTTTTTTAATTTATCGGTATCGTTTTTTTTATTTATTTTTTTATTTTTTATTTTTTTATTAAATCAACATAAAAAACACAAGATACACTTACAATTAGTGCACCAACCCAAATTTACACTTATTCACACAAAAGGGCTGTTTCTTTCCGTTATTAATATTCTGGTTCCTACATTATATATCAATACAAGTGAAGTGTGAAGTGAATTACATTTATATAGCGCTTTTTCTCAAGTGACTCAAAGCGCTTTACATAGTGAAACCCAATATCTAAGTTACATTTAAACCAGTGTGGGTGGCACTGGGAGCAGGTGGGTAAAGTGTCTTGCCCAAGGACACAACAGCAGTGACTAGGATGGTGGAAGCGGGGATCGATCAAGAAAATGTTTTTAATTTATTTATTTTATTGTATTAATTTTTTTTGAAGTACCTTATCTTCACCATACCTGATTGTCCAAATTAGGCATAATAATGTGTTAATTCCACGACTGTATATATCGGTTGATATCGGTATCGGTAATTAAAGAGTTGGACAATCGGCAAAAAGCCATTATCGGACATCCCTATAAAATGCTAATCATGTTGTAATGTCATTGATTTTGGGGAATTTAGAGCACTCAAAAATAAGAAATTGTTGCATTTTTAGCGACATTTTTGTCTCCCTAATTTTTACATACCGCGACAAATTTATGGCAAACTGTTCTTGGGGGCCAAAATGGGACGCTAGTCTGTTTTTATTGTATTGTTTTTTTTGTGACTTGTCACTTAATCAAATGCTTCAATCAAATTTAGTTTATCGTCAATTTGTTTATTAACTCTTAATTATTTACACTTAGAATAAAACGTCCCAAAGTACAAAAGAAAATGTTTGCCGGGGACTCAAATAGCTTTAATGTTGGTTAAAAATGTAAAGCGATGCCAAATATAAATGTAAGCACTAACACCAGTGCCTTAAATGTCCAGAATGCTTCCTGAATGTTGAGATGAATGTTAATTTTCTCATATGATGTATTTTATAGAGGGGAGGGACATTGTCAATAAACATTTTCAAAAAGCTTTTGGTCTGTGCTTGGACTTGTTTTTTTGCTCATGTAAAACCTTGCAGCACTAAATGGACCCTGAGACGTGTGTTCAGCCCGAGGAGGTTATAAAATGTCATCCACCTGACACGATTACTCAAGGCGACCTTTGCACTCTCCAGCAGTACTGTCCACTCGGCACATTTAACACATTAACAACTTGAATGACACTAAAGTGAGAAGAGCAAAGACCTCCACCAAGGCAAAGCAGCCCTACTTTGGCGCCAATTTAAGGTGTATTTTTTTTTTTTTTTTTAGTTCAAATGTATTATTTTATAATTGTTTTTATTTATTTACTTTGCAAAGCAAAGCGGTGTTTCATTGACAGCAGTTCAATACACAACAATGCCCTCTGCTGGCGGACACAAGAATTACTTCAATTGTACCTTGGACTTTATGACAATTTAAAAGGGAAAAATATTACTAGGTTTTATTTCTGAAAATTACTCCAGACACTTTTACAGTATCTGCAAAAACGCTGGACAAAGATCCTCTATATGACAGAAGAACTCTCCTGTTTTTATGGACCTACTGCAAAAAACTGATATTAAGTTAAGTTAAAGTACCAATGAGTGTCACACACACACTAGGTGTGGCGAAATTATTCTCTGCATTTAACCCATCACCCTTGATCACCCCCTGGGAGGTGAGGGGAGCAGTGGGCAGCAGCGGTGTCCGCGCCCGGGAATCATTTTTGGTGATTTAACCCCCAATTCCAACCCTTGATACTGAGTGCCAAGCAGGGAGGTAATGGGTCCCATTTTTATAGTCTTTGGTATGACTCGGCCGGGGTTTGAACCCACAACCTACCGATCTCAGGGCGGACACTCTAACCACTAGGCCACTGAGTAGGTAAATATATAGGTAGATATATATATATACATATATATATATATAGGTAAATATATAGGTAGATATAACTGTTTTTTGTCTTGTTTTTAACAAATATTTGCAAGAAATGTTAGTCAAAGGTCCACTGATTCAAGTGTTATGCTAATTATAAATTCCTACAGCCAAAGCGCTAGTCAAAGATCCTCTAATGACCGGAGCGCTCTGCTGTTTTTTTAAGCAGCTAACTGCACAAAGTCACAGATCCACTTTGAGCATTCTACTGCAAAAGTGGCAGTCAAATATCCTCAATAATATAACTTGACCACTTATCTGTTTTTAAGAGTATACTGTAAAATGCCAGTCAAAGATCCTTTGATAATGACAGGATCAATGCACTGTTTTTTAAGAACCTCTTGAAAAAAACGCTAGTCAATGATCCTTTATATGATACGGGGGCTTTGCTCTTTTGCAAAAAAAAACTATCTTAAAAAGATCTTTATATGACAGCATCATTAATCTGTTTTTAAAGAGCTAATGCAAAAATACTAGTCAAAGATCCTCTATATGACAGGAGTGCTCAACTGTTTTTTTTAAAGACTTCTTGCAAAAATGTGAGTTAAAGATCCTCTATATAACAGGTCCACATTTGTTTTTAAGAATGTACTGTAAAACATAAAATCTAGTCAAAGATCCTTGATATGACATAGGAGCATTATGTTGGATTTTTAAGACCCACTGCAAAAAAAACTAGCCCAAAATCCAAAAGAATGACAGGATTACTCAGCTGTGTTTAAGGAGCTACTGCAAAAACACCAGTCAAAGATCCTCTAATTGACAGAATCACTCAAATGTTTATAAAGAGCTACTGCAAAAACACTAGTCAAAGATCCTCTAATTGACAGAATCACTCAAATATTTTTAAAGAGCTACTGCAAAAACACTAGTCAAAGATCCTCTATATGACAGAAGTGCGCCGCTGGTTTTTTGTAAGACGTCTTGCAAAAATGTGAGTTAAAGATCCTCTATATAACAGGTCCACATTTGTTATTGAAACTGTACTGTAAAAAATAAAAGCTGGTCAAAGGTCCTTGATATGACATAGGAGCACTATGTTGTATTTTTAGGACCTACTGCAATAAAACTAGTCCAAGATACAACATATGACAGGATTACTCGGCTGTTTTTAAGGAAATACTGCAACAACACTAGTCAAAGATCCTCTATATGACAGGAGTGCTCCGCTGTTTTTTTTAAGACTTCTTGCAAAAATGTGAGTTAAAGATTCTCTATTTAACAGGTCCACATTTGTTTTTAAGAATATACTGTAAAAAAAGAAAAAAAGCCAGTTAAAGATCCTTGATATGACAAAAGAGCATTGTGTTGTATTTTTAAGACCAACTGCAAATAACTAGTCCAAGATCCTATATTTGACAGGATTAATCAGCTCTTTTTAAGGAGCTACTGCAAAAACACTAGTCAAAGATCCTCTAATTGACAGAACCACTTAAATGTTTTTGAAGAGCTACTGCAAAAACACTAGTCAAAGATCCTCTATACGACAGGAGTGCTCTGCTGGGTTTTTTAAGACTTCTTGCAAAAATGTGAGTTAAAGATCCTCTATATAACAGATCCACATTTGTTTTTAAGAATATACTGTAAAAAAAGAAAAAAAGCCAGTTAAAGATCCTTGATATGACAAAAGAGCATTGTGTTGTATTTTTAAGACCAACTGCAAATAACTAGTCCAAGATCCTATATTTGACAGGATTAATCAGCTCTTTTTAAGGAGCTACTGCAAAAACACTAGT
This sequence comes from Nerophis lumbriciformis, assembly GCF_033978685.3. Taxonomy (NCBI): domain Eukaryota; kingdom Metazoa; phylum Chordata; class Actinopteri; order Syngnathiformes; family Syngnathidae; genus Nerophis; species Nerophis lumbriciformis. The sequence goes on from NC_084556.2 coordinate 4,574,446, forward strand.
CAAAGATCCTCTAATTGACAGAACCACTTAAATGTTTTTGAAGAGCTACTGCAAAAACACTAGTCAAAGATCCTCTATATGACAGGAGTGCTCTGCTGGGTTTTTTAAGACTTCTTGCAAAAATGTGAGTTAAAGATCCTCTATACAACAGGTCCACATTTGTTTTTAAGAATGTACTGTAAAATATAAAATCTAGTCAAAGATCCTTGATGTGACATAGGAGCATTATGTTGGATTTTTAAGACCCACTGCAAAAAAAACTAGCCCAAAATCCAAAAGAATGACAGGATTACGCAGCTGTGTTTAAGGAGCTACTGCAAAAACACCAGTCAAAGATCCTCTAATTGACAGAATCACTCAAATGTTTTTAAAGAGCTACTGCAAAAACACTAGTCAAAGATCCTCTAATTGACAGAATCACTCAAATGTTTTTAAAGAGCTACTGCAAAAACACTAGTCAAAGATCCTCTATATGACAGAAGTGCGCCGCTGGTTTTTTGTAAGACGTCTTGCAAAAATGTGAGTTAAAGATCCTCTATATAACAGGTCCACATTTGTTATTGAAACTGTACTGTAAAAAATAAAAGCTGGTCAAAGGTCCTTGATATGACATAGGAGCACTATGTTGTATTTTTAGGACCTACTGCAATAAAACTAGTCCAAGATACAACATATGACAGGATTACTCGGCTGTTTTTAAGGAACTACTGCAACAACACTTGTCAAAGATCCTCTATATGACAGGAGTGCTCCGCTGTTTTTTTTAAGACTTCTTGCAAAAATGTGAGTTAAAGATTCTCTATATAACAGGTCCACATTTGTTTTTAAGAATATACTGTGAAAAAAAAAGCCAGTTAAAGATCCTTGATATGACAAAAGAGCATTGTGTTGTATTTTTAAGACCAACTGCAAATAACTAGTCCAAGATCCTATATTTGACAGGATTAATCAGCTCTTTTTAAGGAGCTACTGCAAAAACACTAGTCAAAGATCCTCTAATTGACAGAACCACTTAAATGTTTTTGAAGAGCTACTGCAAAAACACTAGTCAAAGATCCTCTATACGACAGGAGTGCTCTGCTGGGTTTTTTAAGACTTCTTGCAAAAATGTGAGTTAAAGATCCTCTATATAACAGATCCACATTTGTTTTTAAGAATGTACTGTAAAACATAAAAGCTAGTCAAAGATCCTTGATATGACATAGGAGCATTATGTTGGATTTTTAAGACCCACTGCAAAAACAACTAGCCCAAAATCCAAAAGAATGACAGGATTACTCAGCTGTGTTTAAGGAGCTACTGCAAAAACACTAGTCAAAGATCCTCTAATTGACAGAATCACTCAAATGTTTTTAAAGAGCTACTGCAAAAACACTAGTCAAAGATCCTCTAATTGACAGAATCACTCAAATGTTTTTAAAGAGCTACTGCAAAAACACTAGTCAAAGATCCTCTATATGACAGAAGTGCGCCGCTGGTTTTTTGTAAGACGTCTTGCAAAAATGTGAGTTAAAGATCCTCTATATAACAGGTCCACATTTGTTATTGAAACTGTACTGTAAAAAATAAAAGCTGGTCAAAGGTCCTTGATATGACATAGGAGCACTATGTTGTATTTTTTAGGACCTACTGCAATAAAACTAGTCCAAGATACAACATATGACAGGATTACTCGGCTGTTTTTAAGGAACTACTGCACCAACACTTGTCAAAGATCCTCTATATGACAGGAGTGCTCCGCTGTTTTTTTTAAGACTTCTTGCAAAAATGTGAGTTAAAGATTCTCTATATAACAGGTCCACATTTGTTTTTAAGAATATACTGTAAAAAAAAGAAAAAAAGCCAGTTAAAGATCCTTGATATGACAAAAGAGCATTGTGTTGTATTTTTAAGACCAACTGCAAATAACTAGTCCAAGATCCTATATTTGACAGGATTAATCAGCTCTTTTTAAGGAGATACTGCAAAAACACTAGTCAAAGATCCTCTAATTGACAGAACCACTTAAATGTTTTTGAAGAGCTACTGCAAAAACACTAGTCAAAGATCCTCTATATGACAGGAGTGCTCCGCTGGGTTTTTTAAGACTTCTTGCAAAAATGTGAGTTAAAGATCCTCTATATAACAGGTCCACGTTTGTTTTTAAGAATGTACTGTAAAACATAAAAGCTAGTCAAAGATCCTTGATGTGACATAGGAGCATTATGTTGGATTTTTAAGACCCACTGCAAAAAAAAGTAGCCCAAAATCCAAAAGAATGATAGGATTACTCAGCTGTGTTTAAGGAGCTACTGCAAAAACACTAGTCAAAGATCCTCTATACGACAGGAGTGCGCCGCTGGTTTTTTGTAAGACTACTTGCAAAAATGTGAGTTAAAGATCCTCTATATAACAGGTCCACATTGGTTATTGTGACTGTACGTAAAAAATAAAAGCTGGTCAAAGGTCCTTGATATGACATAGGAGCACTATGTTGTATGTTTTAGGACCTACTGCAATAAAACTAGTCCAAGATACAACATATGACAGGATTAGTCAGCTGTTTTTAAAGAGCTACTGCAAAAACACTACTCAAAGATCCTCTATATGACAGGAGTGCTCTGCTATTTTTTTTAAGACTCCTTGCAAAAATGTGACTTAAAGATCCTCTATATGACAGGTCTCCATTTGTTTTTAAGAATATACTGTAAAAAAAGAAAAAAAGCCAGTCAAAGATCCTTGATACAACACAATGTTTTTGAAGAGCTACTGCAAAAACAGTAGTCCAAGATCCAACATATGACAGGATTACTCAGCTGTTTTAAGAAACTACTGCCAAACAAGAGTCAAAGATTCTCTAATCGACTGGAGTGGTATACTGTTTTTTAAAGACTTGCAAAATGTGAGTTAAAGATCCTCTATATAACAGTTCCACATTTGTTTTTAAGAATGTCCTGTAAAAATAAAAGCGAGTCAAAGATCCGTGATATGACATAGGAGCATTATGTTGTATTTTTAAGACCTACTGCAAAAAAAAAACTAGTCCAAGATCCAACATATGACAGGAGTGCTCCGC
>NC_084556.2:4587500-4770000 GCF_033978685.3 Nerophis lumbriciformis
GTGTTCTTGCAAAAGAGCAGAGTGCAGTTCTCAAACTTTTTTCACCAAGTCCCACCTCAGAAAAGTCTTAGTTCTCCACAGCACCACCATAATGTAATGACCAACAGTAAAATGCAGTAGCGTAGTAGGCCTACGTATTGATTAAAAACAAGGCAGAGGTTTTATTTAACATTTGTGCCCAGTGTAACACTACACACACAGTTTGAACAGTAACACTGTGTTTATATATGTAATATAGGAAAATAAAACACTGTACATTAATCAAGTGATACTTTGGCGTACCACTAAATAGAGCATGCATACCACTAGTGGTACATGTACCACAGTTTGAGAATTACTGACATAGAGGATCTTTGACTAATGTAGGTTGATGAAAACAGCCTATCTTCTGTCATATATTAAGGATCTTTGACTGGCATTTTTTTGCAAAAGGTTATTAAAACCAGTGAGACACTTCTGTCTTACACAGGATCTTTGACTCGTGTTTTTTGGCAGTAGGTTCTTACAAAATAGCAGAGAGCTACTGTCCTATAAAGGATCTTTGACAAGCTTTTTTTTGCAGTAGATTCTGAGAAACAGCATAGTGCTCCCCGTCATACGAAGGATCTTTTACTACTGTTTTTGCAATAGGTTATTAAAACCAGCGAGACACTTCTGTCTTACACAGGATCTTTGACTCGTGTTTTTTGGCAATGGGTTCTTACAAAATAGCAGAGAGCTACTGTCGTTTCAAGGATCTTTGACAAGCTTTTTTGCAGTAGATTCTAAGAAACAGCATAGTGCTCCCGTCATATGAAGGATCTTTTACTAGTGTTTTTGCAATAGGCTATTAAAACCAGCGAGACACTTCTGTCTTACACAGGATCTTTGACTCATGTTTTTTGGCAGTAGGTTCTTACAAAATATCAGAGAGCTACTGTCCTATAAAGGATCTTTGACAAGCATTTTTTTGCACTAGATTCTGAGAAACAGCATAATGCTCCCGTCATATGAAGGATCTTTTACTAGTGTTTTTGCAAAAGGTTATTAAAACCAGTGAGACACTTTTTTCTTACACAGGATCTTTGACTCGTGTTTTTTGGCAGTAGGTTCTTACAAAATAGCAGAGAACTACTGTCCTATAAAGGATCTTTGACAAGTTTTTTTTTGCAGTAGATTCTGAGAAACAGCATAGTGCTCCCGTCATATGAAGGATCTTTTACTAGTGTTTTTGCAATGGGTTATTAAAACCAGCGAGACACCTGTCTTACACAGAATCTTTGGCTCGTGTTTTTTGGCAGTAAGTTCTTACAAAATAGCAGAGAGCTACTGTCATTTAAAGGATCTTTGACAAGCTTTTTTTTTTGCAGTAGATTCTGAGAAACAGCATAGTGCTCCCGTCATATGTAGGATCTTTTACTAGCATTTTTGCAATAGGTTATTAAAACCAGCGAGACACTTCTGTCTTACACAGGATCTTTGACTCGTGTTTTTTGGCAGTAGGGTCTTACAAAATTGCAGAGAGCTACTGTCATATAAAGGATCTTTGACAAGCTTTTTTTTTTGCACTAGATTCTGAGAAACAGCATAGTGCTCCCGTCATATGAAGGATCTTTTACTAGTGTTTTTGCAATAGGCTATTAAAACCAGCGAGACACTTCTGTCTTACACAGGATCTTTGACTCATGTTTTTTGGCAGTAGGTTCTTACAAAATAGCAGAGAGCTACTGTCCTATAAAGGATCTTTGACAAGCATTTTTTTGCACTAGATTCTGAGAAACAGCATAATGCTCCCGTCATATGAAGGATCTTTTACTAGTGTTTTTGCAAAAGGTTATTAAAACCAGTGAGACACTTTTTTCTTACACAGGATCTTTGACTCGTGTTTTTTGGCAGTAGGTTCTTACAAAATAGCAGAGAACTACTGTCCTATAAAGGATCTTTGACAAGTTTTTTTTTGCAGTAGATTCTGAGAAACAGCATAGTGCTCCCGTCATATGAAGGATCTTTTACTAGTGTTTTTGCAATGGGTTATTAAAACCAGCGAGACACCTGTCTTACACAGAATCTTTGGCTCGTGTTTTTTGGCAGGAAGTTCTTACAAAATAGCAGAGAGCTACTGTCATTTAAAGGATCTTTGACAAGCTTTTTTTTTGCAGTAGATTCTGAGAAACAGCATAGTGCTCCCGTCATATGTAGGATCTTTTACTAGCATTTTTGCAATAGGTTATTAAAACCAGCGAGACACTTCTGTCTTACACAGGATCTTTGACTCGTGTTTTTTGGCAGTAGGGTCTTACAAAATTGCAGAGAGCTACTGTCATATAAAGGATCTTTGACAAGCTTTTTTTTTTGCACTAGATTCTGAGAAACAGCATAGTGCTCCCGTCATATGAAGGATCTTTTACTCGTGTTTTTGCAATAGGTCCCTTACAGCAGATCCTTTAACCCAGTGGTCCCCAACCTTTTATGCACCACGGACCGGTTTAATGTTGGCATTATTTTTAGGGACCGGCTTCCCACTTGTGAAAAATACAACTCACCATAACGCTGAATTAGTGGGAGCCTTGGGCTTGTTTCTTTGCAATGAAATGCTGATGGAAGTCAGCCTTTGGCTACAATCTGTCACTTTTCTATTTGATATGTTCATTAATGTGCATTGTATCATGTCACAAAGTTGTAACAAATGGCAACTTCCTATGAGGAGTTTTATTGTACATCATCGGTGTGTCTAGTGCACAGGTGTCAAACTCAAGGCCCGCGGGCCAGATCTGCCCCTCCACGTCAATTTATATGGCCCGCAAAAGCTTGGAAATAATATGTGTCAATAAAATACCTTATATTTTCTTTCTTTAGTTTCTTATTTTCTTACTAAAGGTATTAGGGTTTTTTTTTCTAGTTCGACAGGGAAAGAAATAGTGTCCAATATTGCAACAAATATTATAGTATCTAACTTTTATGGTCAAAATCCAAATAAATACTTAAATATCTGCTTAACTTATGGTTTCGAAGCAAGTTTTCCATCAAATTGTTCACTATAAAAATGACCAATAGATTTTACTGTAAAATTTAGGGAGTTTTTTTTTACAGGATATTACTGTAAGTTGAAAAAAAAAAAATGACCAAAAGATTTTACTGTAAAATTTAGGGAATTTTTTTTTTTACAGGATATTACTGTAAGTTGAAAAAAAAAATGACCATAAAAGATTTTACTGTAAAATTTAGGGAGTTTTTTTTTTACAGGATATTACTGTAAGTTGAAAAAAAAAAAAAATGACCAAAAGATTTTACTGTAAAATTTAGGGAGTTTTTTTTTTACAGGATATTACTGTAAGTTGAAAAAAAAAAAAAGACCAATGTTTGTTTTTCTACAGTAAAATTCTGTCGACTGAGTTGTCGGTTTGTTTGTTTTTTTAAATCCACGGTTGATGATTTTATGGTACCACATTTTATTTGGGTAAAAAAACTGGCAGCTGAGGTGCCAAAATAAAATTAAACAGCGGTACTGTATTTCTATTTACAGTAATATGTTGCAAAAATAATAATAATAAAATAAGACCATATATTTTACAGTAAAAGTCTGGCAACAAAGCTGCCAGTTTTTTTTCTGTTAAAAACAGTGGTCAAATCCACAGATTTTTTTTTTTACTCTTATTTAAATTCATAGGCATATTCAATACCGTATTTTCCGCACCATAAACCGCCCTGGGTTATAAGCCGCGCCTTCAATGAACGGCATATTTCAAAACTTTGTCCACCTATAAGCCGCCCCGTGTTATAAGCCGCATCTAACTGCGCTAAAGGGAATGTCAAAAAAACAGTCAGATAGGTCAGTCAAACTTTAATAATATATTAAAAACCAGCGTTCTAACAACTCTGTTCACTCCCAAAATGTACGGTAATGTGCAAATGTGCAATCAATAAGCATCAATAACTTAATGTTGCTCGAACGTTAATGTCACAACACACAAAATAAACATAACGCTCACTTTCTGAAGTTATTCTTCATTCATAAATCCCTCGAATTCTTCTCCTTCGGTGTCCGAATTAAAAAGTTGGGCGAATACGGGATCCAAAATGGCCGGCTCCGTCTCGTCGCAGTTCTGTGAATCCTGCCTTCCGGAAAGCTCGGACCACAGTTGTGACCGAAATATCCGCCCAGGCATTTACGATCCACTGGCAGATGTTGGCGTATGTCGTCCGGCGCTGTCTCCCTGTCTTAGTGAAGGTGTGTTCGCCTTCGGTCATCCATTGTTCCCACGCCGTTCGCAGTCGTGCTTTAAATGCCCTGTTGACACCAATATCGAGCGGTTGGAGTTCTTTGGTTAAATATTGCCTTAAGTTTAAATTCTGCGTTATACGCGTGTCGCTTAGTAGGAGCCATTTTGTGGTCTTTACAGATGTAAACACACAAATGAAATGAAACGCAATATCCGGGGGCTTCTTCTTCTATGGGGGCGGGTGGTTGCTTACAGTAGAAGAAGAAGCGCTTCCTCTTCTATGGGGGCGGGTGCTTACCTTGGCGGTTGCTTACCATAGAAGAAGAAGCGCTTCCTCTTCTACGGGGAAAAAAGATGGCGGCTGTTTACCGTAGTTGCGAGACCGAAACTTTATGAAAATAAATATTTATATTAATCCATATATAAGGCGCACCGGGTTATAAGCCGCACTGTCAGCTTTTGTGAAAATTTGTGGTTTTTAGGTGCGGCTTATAGTGCGGAAAATACGGTAATTATTTACTGTTTCAAGCGGCCCTCTATTGGCAGCCACAACTGCGGTGTGGCCCTCAATGAAAACAAGTTTGACACCCCTGGTCTAGTGGGACAGGCCAAAGTTAAGTCGGAGAAAATGCAGTCCTTTATAAATTATTCAATGTTTCTCTCCGGCCCGGCCCGGTAGCAAATGCTTCACGGACCGGTGGTTGGGGACCACCGATTTAAACAACAGAGTGCTCCTGTCATACAGTACTATAGAGGATCTTTGACTAATGTTTTTTCAGTGCCTCCTTAAAAATTGTTAAATCGCTTTAATGTAATTTTGCTGTCATTGTTTAGAGGCCCAGAACTATGAAAACATCACCGAGCGTCCCGACGGTGGACAGAACACCCAGTCCCCCTTCCAACAAAACATGGACGACCCTCACGACCATGACTTGAACCAGAAGGACCCTTGTGAACGTAAGCAGATCGACGACAACGCCTTCCAGGACCATGATCAGTACCTGGCCGAGGATCCAGACTATGAAGAGATCGCAGAGCAGCAGGCTGACTACGTGAAAGTAGTCGACGAAGACGATGTCTACCCTCCGTTGATGGAGGACTACGATGACATCGCCGGGGACGACAAGGACTATGACGACCTTGGCTAAGGCGGTGACGGCATCGACTAGTTCCGTGCAGGACGGGACGTGTGCAAACCACGCGAGACCTCAGTGCACCTCTTTAGACCTCACTTCAGCTTACGTCCAGTTATGTTTCTCAAGGCTTTTTCTTTGGCTTCTTTGCCACGCTTATCCCCCAAGTAAACATAGTAGAAGAATATACGCCATCCTAACGTTGCTGCTAACTACGCTGATGTTGAACGGTGAGTTAGCATCACGCGGAGTCCAGGATTGAACGTGAACATTCGCCGCGAGCTAACTGCCTGTCATGCATGTCGTCACTGGTCAAAGGTAGTGTTTACCCTTTTTCGTCACATTTGTGGTTAACTTATTATTGCACTTGTAAGATTAAAAATATGACATGTTGTCTGTGCAGCCGATAAAGATTTCATGCTGGCCACAGCTTGACCCTGGTACAGATTATTTCTATTAAAAACCCTAGTCAAAGATCTTCTATATGACAGGAGCGCTCTGCTTTTTTTTAAGGAGCTACTGCAAAAAAACAATAGTCAAAGATCCAAATGTAATTATCTTCTGCAAAAACACTAGTCTTAGTTCCATGGGGTTGCATTGCTGTTTTACAAACCCCTTTTCCATATGAGTTGGGAAATTGTGTTAGATGTAAATATAAACGGAATACAATGATTTGCAAATCCTTTTCAACCCACATTTAATTGAATGCACTACAAAGAAAATATATTTGATGTTCAAACTCATGCAAATAATAATTAAATTAGAATTTCATGGCTGCAACACGTGCCAAAGTAATTGGGAAAGGGCATGTTCACCACTGTGTTACATGGCCTTTTTTTTTTAACAACACTCAGTAAACGTTTGGGAACTGAGGAGACACATTTTTGAAGCTTCTCAGGTGGAATTCTTTCCCATTCTTGCTTGATGTACAGCTTAAGTTGTTCAACAGTCCGGGGGTCTCCGTTGTGGTATTTTAGGCTTAATGCGCCACACATTTTCAATGGGAGACAGGTCTGGACTACAGGCAGGCCAGTCTAGTACCCGCACTCTTTTACTATGAAGCCACTTTGATGTAACACGTGGCTTGTCATTGTCTTGCTGAAATAAGCAGGGGCGTCCATGGTAACGTTGCTTGGATGGCAACATATGTTGCTCCAAAACCTTTCAGCATTAATGGCGCCTTCACAGATGTGTAAGTTACCCATGTCTTGGGCACTAATACACCCCCATACCATCTTACATGCTGCCTTTTCAACTTTGCGCCTATAACAATCCGGATGGTTCTTTTCCTCTTTGGTCCGGAGGACACGACGTCCACAGTTTCCAAAAACAATTTGAAATGTGGACTCGTCAGACCAGAGAACACTTTTCCACTTTGTATCAGTCCATCTTAGATGAGCTCAGGCCCAGCAAAGCCGACGGCGTTTCTGGGTGTTGTTGATAAACGTTTTTCGCCTTGCATAGGAGAGTTTTAACTTGCACTTACAGATGTAGCGACCAACTGACAGTGGGTTTCTGAAGTGTTCCTGAGCCCATGTGGTGATATCCTTTACACACTGATGTCGCTTGTTGATGCAGTACAGCCTGAGGGATCGAAGGTCACAGGCTTAGCTGCTTACGTGCAGTGATTTCTCCAGATTCTCTGAACCCTTTGATGATATTACGGACCGTAGATGGTGAAATCCCTAAATTCCTTGCAATAGCTGGTTGAGAAAGGTTTTTCTTAAACTGTTCAACAATTTGCTCACGCATTTGTTGACAAAGTGGTGACCCTCGCCCCATCCTTGTTTGTGAATGACTGAGCATTTCATGGAATCTACTTTTATACCCAATCATGGCACCCACCTGTTCCCAATGTGCCTGTTCACCTGTGGGAAGTTCCAAATAAGTGTTTGATGAGCATTCCTCAACTTTATCAGTATTTATTGCCACCTTTCCTAACTTCTTTGTCACGTGTTGCTGGCATCAAATTCTAAAGTTAAAGATTATTTGCAAAAAAAACGTTTTAATCAGTTTGAACATCAAATATGTTGTCTTTGTAGCATATTCAACTGAATATGGGTTGAAAAGGATTTGCAAATCATTGTATTCCGTTTATATATACATCTAACACAATTTCCCAACTCATATGGATACGGGTTTGTAGGATCGACTCACAAAAAAACATTAGCCAAAGATCCTCTTTACAACAGGAGCCCTCTGCTGGTTTTTATGATCTACTGCAAAAACACTAATCAAATATTTTCTATATGACAGGAGCACTCTACTGTTTCAAGGATCTACTACAAAAACAGTAGTCAAAGATCCTCTATTTGGATGACAGGCACACTCTTCTCTTTTTAAGAATGTACTGAAAAACACTAATCAGAGATCCTATATATGACAGAAGCGCTCTGCTGTTTTTAAGGCTCTACCGACAAAAACACTAGTCAAAGATTATCTATATGACAGAAGCGCTCTGCTGTTTTTAAGGATCTCCTGACAAAAACACTAGTCAAAGATTATCTATATGACAGAAGCGCTCTGCTGTTTTTAAGGATCTCCTGACAAAAACACTAGTCAAAAATGATCTATATGACAGAAGAGCTCTGCTGTTTTTAAGGATCTACTGGCAAAAACACGAGTCAAAGATCCAAGTATAATTATCTTCTGAAAAAACACTAGTCTTAGATCCATATGACTGCATTGCTGTTTTTAGGATCTATTCTAAAAAAAACACTAGTCAAAAATTCTTTATACAACAGGAGCCCTCTGCTGGTTTTTATCATCTACTACGAAAACACTAATCAAATAACTTCTACATGACAGGAGCACTCTATTGTTTCAAGGATCTACTACAAAAACAGTAGTCAAAGATCCTCTATTTGATGACAGGAACGCTCTGCTCCTTTTAAGAATGTACTCCAAAAACACTAATCAAAGATCCTTAGTATGACAGAAGGGCTTTGCTGTTTTTACGGATCTACAAGCAAAAACACTAGTCAAAGATCCAAGTATAATTATCTTCTGCAAAAAAAAGCTAGTCTTAGATGCATAGGACTGCATTGCTGCTTTTAGGATCTACTCGCAAAAAAACACTAGTCAAAGATCCTCTATACAACAGAAACCCTCTGCTGGATTTTATGATCTACTGCAAAAACACCAATCAAATAATTTCTATATGATAGGATCACTTTACTGTTTCAAGGATTTACTACAAAAACAGTAGTCATAGGTCCTCTATTTGGATGACAGGCACGTTGGGTTCTTTTTAAGAATGTACTGCAAAAACACTAATCAAAGATCCTCTATATGACAGAAGCACTCTGCTGTTTTTAAGGATCTACTGGCAAAAACACTAGTCAAAGATCCAAGTATAATTATCTTCTGCAAAAAAAAAGTAGTTTTAGATCCATTGCTGTTTTTAGGATCTACTCGCAAAAAAACACTAGTCAATGATCCTCTATTCAACAGAAACCCTCTGCCGGTTTTTGTGATCTACTGCAAAAACACCAATCAAATAATTTCTATATGACAGGAGCACTCTACTGTTTCAAGGATCTACTACAATAACAGTAGTCAAATATCCTCTATTTGGATGACAGGCACGTTGTGCTCTTTTTAAGAATGTACTGCAAAAACACTAATCAAAGATCCTCTATATGACAGAAGCGCTCTGCTGTTTTTAAGGCTCTACCGACAAAAACACTAGTCAAAGATTATCTATATGACAGAAGAGGTCTGCTGTTTTTAAGGATCTACTGGCAAAAATCAAGAATAATTATCTTCTGCAAAAACACTAGTCTTAAATCCATATGACTGCATTGCTGTTTTTAGGATCTATTCTAAAAAAAAACACTAGTCAAAGATCCTCTACATAACAGGAGCCTTCTGCTGGTTTTTATCATCTACTACAAAAACACTAATCAAATAATTTCTACATGACAGAAGCACTCTATTGTTTGAAGGATCTACTACAAAAACAGTAGTCAAAGATCCTCTATTTGATGACAGAAACGCTCTGCTCTTTTTAAGAATGTACTGCAAAAACACTAATCAGAGATCCTATATATGACAGAAGCGCTCTGCTGTTTTTAAGGCTCTACCGACAAAAACACTAGTCAAAGATTATCTATATGACAGAAGCGCTCTGCTGTTTTTAAGGATCTCCTGACAAAAACACTAGTCAAAGATTATCTATATGACAGAAGCGCTCTGCTGTTTTTAAGGATCTCCTGACAAAAACACGAGTCAAAAATTATCTATATGACAGAAGAGCTCTGCTGTTTTTAAGGATCTACTGGCAAAAACACGAGTCAAAGATCCAAGTATAATTATCTTCTGCAAAAACACTAGTCTTAGATCCATATGACTGCATTGCTGTTTTTAGGATCTATTCTAAAAAAAAAAAACACTAGTCAAAAATTCTTTATACAACAGGAGCCCTCTGCTGGTTTTTATCATCTACTACAAAAACACTAATCAAATAATTTCTACATGACAGGAGCACTCTATTGTTTCAAGGATCTACTACAAAAACAATAGTCAAAGATCCTCTATTTGATGTCGGGAACGCTCCGCTCCTTTTAAGAATGTACTCCAAAAACACTAATCAAAGATCCTTAGTATGACAGAAGGGCTTTGCTGTTTTTACGGATCTACTAGCAAAAACACTAGTCAAAGATTCTCTATATGACAGAAGCACTCTGCTGTTTTTAAGGATCTACTGGCAAAAACACTAGTCAAAGATCCAAGTATAATTATCTTCTGCAAAAAAAAAACTAGTTTTAGATACATTGCTGTTTTTAGGATCTACTCGCAAAAAAACACTAGTCAAAGATCCTCTATACAACAGAAACCCTCTGCTGGTTTTTATGATCTACTGCAAAAACACAATCAAATAATTTCTATATGACAGGAGCACTCTACTGTTTCAAGGATCTACTACAAAAACAGTAGTCAAAGATCCTCTATTTGGATGACAGGCACGTTGTGCTCTTTTTAAGAATGTACTGCAAAAACACTAATCAAAGATCCTCTATATGACAGAAGCGCTCTGCTGTTTTTAAGGATCTACCGGCAAAAACACTAGTCAAATATTATCTATATGACAGAAGCGCTCTGCTTTTTTTAAGGATCTCCTGACAAAAACACGAGTCAAAAATTATCTATATGACAGAAGAGCTCTGCTGTTTTTAAGGATCTACTGGCAAAAACACGAGTCAAAGATCCAAGTATAATTATCTTCTGCAAAAACACTAGTCTTAGATCCATATGACTGCATTGCTGTTTTTAGGATCTATTCTAAAAAAAAAAAACACTAGTCAAAAATTCTTTATACAACAGGAGCCCTCTGCTGGTTTTTATCATCTACTACAAAAACACTAATCAAATAATTTCTACATGACAGGAGCACTCTATTGTTTCAAGGATCTACTACAAAAACAGTAGTCAAAGATCCTCTATTTGATGACGGGAACGCTCCGCTCCTTTTAAGAATGTACTCCAAAAACACTAATCAAAGATCCTTAGTATGACGGAAGGGCTTTGCTGTTTTTACGGATCTACTAGCAAAAACACTAGTCAAAGATCCAAGTATAATTATCTTCTGCAAAAAAAAGCTAGTCTTAGATCCATAGGACTGTATTGCTGTTTTTAGGATCTACTCGCAAAAAAACACTAGTCAAAGATCCTCTATACAACAGAAACCCTCTGCTGGATTTTATGATCTACTGCAAAAACACCAATCAAATAATTTCTATATGATAGGATCACTTTACTGTTTCAAGGATTTACTACAAAAACAGTAGTCATAGGTCCTCTATTTGGATGACAGGCACGTTGGGTTCTTTTTAAGAATGTACTGCAAAAACACTAATCAAAGATCCTCTATATGACAGAAACGCTCTGCTGTTTTTAAGGATCTACCGGAAAAAACACTAGTCAAAGATACTCTATTTGACAGAAACGCTCTGCTTTTTTTAAGGAGCTACTGGAATAAACACTAGTCAAAGATCCATAGGATTGCATTGCTGTTTCTAGGATCTACTCGCAAAAAAACACTAGTTAAAGATCCTCTACATAACAGGAGCCTTCTGCTGGTTTTTATCATCTACTACAAAAACACTAATCAAATAATTTCTACATGACAGGATCAATCTATTGTTTCAAGGATCTACTACAAAAAACAGTAGTCAAAGATCCTCTATTTGGATAACAGGCACGCTCTGCTACTTTTAAGAATGTACTCCAAAAATACTAATCAAAGATCCTTAGTATGACAGAAGGGCTTTGCTGTTTTTGAGGATCTATTGGCAAAAACACTAGTCAAAGATTCTCTATATGACAGAAGCACTCTGCTGTTTTTAAGGATCTACTGGCAAAAACACTAGTCAAAGATCCAAGTATAATTATCTTCTGCAAAAAAAAAACTAGTTTTAGATACATTGCTGTTTTTAGGATCTACTCGCAAAAAAACACTAGTCAAAGATCCTCTATACAACAGAAACCCTCTGCTGGTTTTTATGATCTACTGCAAAAACACCAATCAAATAATTTCTATATGACAGGAGCACTCTACTGTTTCAAGGATCTACTACAAAAACAGTAGTCAAAGATCCTCTATTTGGATGACAGGCACGTTGTGCTCTTTTTAAGAATGTACTGCAAAAACACTAATCAAAGATCCTCTATATGACAGAAGCGCTCTGCTGTTTTTAAGGATCTACCGGCAAAAACACTAGTCAAATATTATCTATATGACAGAAGCGCTCTGCTTTTTTTAAGGATCTCCTGACAAAAACACGAGTCAAAAATTATCTATATGACAGAAGAGCTCTGCTGTTTTTAAGGATCTACTGGCAAAAACACGAGTCAAAGATCCAAGTATACCGGTAATTATCTTCTGCAAAAACACTAGTCTTAGATCCATATGACTGCATTGCTGTTTTTAGGATCTATTCTAAAAAAAAAACACTAGTCAAAAATCCTTTATACAACAGGAGCCCTCTGCTGGTTTTTATCATCTACTACAAAAACACTAATCAAATAATTTCTACATGACAGGAGCACTCTATTGTTTCAAGGATCTACTACAAAAACAGTAGTCAAAGATCCTCTATTTGATGACAGGAACGCTCTGCTCCTTTTAAGAATGTACTCCAAAAACACTAATCAAAGATCCTTAGTATGACAGAAGGGCTTTGCTGTTTTTACGGATCTACTAGCAAAAACACTAGTCAAAGATCCAAGTATAATTATCTTCTGCAAAAAAAAGCTAGTCTTAGATCCATAGGACTGTATTGCTGTTTTTAGGATCTACTCGCAAAAAAACACTAGTCAAAGATCCTCTATACAACAGAAACCCTCTGCTGGATTTTATGATCTACTGCAAAAACACCAATCAAATAATTTCTATATGATAGGATCACTTTACTGTTTCAAGGATTTACTACAAAAACAGTAGTCATAGGTCCTCTATTTGGATGACAGGCACGTTGTGCTCTTTTTAAGAATGTACTGCAAAAACACTAATCAAAGATCCTCTATATGACAGAAACGCTCTGCTGTTTTTAAGGATCTACCGGAAAACACACTAGTCAAAGATACTCTATTTGACAGAAACGCTCTGCTTTTTTTAAGGAGCTACTGGAATAAACACTAGTCAAAGATCCATAGGATTGCATTGCTGTTTCTAGGATCTACTCGCAAAAAAACACTAGTCAAAGATCCTCTACATAACAGGAGCCTTCTGCTGGTTTTTATCATCTACTACAAAAACACTAATCAAATAATTTCTACATGACAGGATCAATCTATTGTTTCAAGGATCTACTACAAAAAACAGTAGTCAAAGATCCTCTATTTGGATGACAGGCACGCTCTGCTACTTTTAAGAATGTACTCCAAAAATACTAATCAAAGATCCTTAGTATGACAGAAGGGCTTTGCTGTTTTTGAGGATCTATTGGCAAAAACACTAGTCAAAGATTCTCTATATGACAGAAGCACTCTGCTGTTTTTAAGGATCTACTGGCAAAAACACTAGTCAAAGATCCAAGTATAATTATCTTCTGCAAAAAAAAAGTAGTTTTAGATCCATTGCTGTTTTTAGGATCTACTCGCAAAAAAACACTAGTCAAAGATCCTCTATTCAACAGAAACCCTCTGCTGGTTTTTGTGATCTACTGCAAAAACACCAATCAAATAATTTCTATATGACAGGATCACTCTACTGTTTCAAGGATCTACTACAATAACAGTAGTCAAATATCCTCTATTTGGATGACAGGCACGTTGTGCTCTTTTTAAGAATGTACTGCAAAAACACTAATCAAAGATCCTCTATATAACAGAAGCGCTCTGCTGTTTTTAAGGCTCTACCGACAAAAACACTAGTCAAAGATTATCTATATGACAGAAGCGCTCTGCTGTTTTTAAGGATCTACCGACAAAAACACTAGTCAAAAATTACCTATATGACAGAAGAGGTCTGCTGTTTTTAAGGATCTACTGGCAAAAACACGAGTCAAAGATCCAAGTATAATTATCTTCTGCAAAAACACTAGTCTTAGATCCATATGACTGCATTGCTGTTTTTAGGATCTATTCTAAAAAAAAAAACACTAGTCAAAAATCCTTTATACAACAGGAGCCCTCTGCTGGTTTTTATCATCTACTACAAAAACACTAATCAAATCATTTCTACATGACAGGAGCACTCTATTGTTTCAAGGATCTACTACAAAAACAGTAGTCAAAGATCCTCTATTTGATGACAGGAACGCTCTGCTCCTTTTAAGAATGTACTCCAAAAACACTAATCAAAGATCCTTAGTATGACAGAAGGGCTTTGCTGTTTTTACGGATCTACTAGCAAAAACACTAGTCAAAGATCCAAGTATAATTATCTTCTGTAAAAAAAAGCTAGTCTTAGATCCATAGGACTGTATTGCTGTTTTTAGGATCTACTCGCAAAAAAACACTAGTCAAAGATCCTCTATACAACAGAAACCCTCTGCTGGATTTTATGATCTACTGCAAAAACACCAATCAAATAATTTCTATATGATAGGATCACTTTACTGTTTCAAGGATTTACTACAAAAACAGTAGTCATAGGTCCTCTATTTGGATGACAGGCACGTTGGGTTCTTTTTAAGAATGTACTGCAAAAACACTAATCAAAGATCCTCTATATGACAGAAACGCTCTGCTGTTTTTAAGGATCTACCGGAAAACACACTAGTCAAAGATACTCTATTTGACAGAAACGCTCTGCTTTTTTTAAGGAGCTACTGGAATAAACACTAGTCAAAGATCCATAGGATTGCATTGCTGTTTCTAGGATCTACTCGCAAAAAAACACTAGTCAAAGATCCTCTACATAACAGGAGCCTTCTGCTGGTTGTTATCATCTACTACAAAAACACTAATCAAATAATTTCTACATGACAGGATCAATCTATTGTTTCAAGGATCTACTGCAAAAAAACAGTAGTCAAAGATCCTCTATTTGGATGACAGGCACGCTCTGCTACTTTTACGAATGTACTCCAAAAACACTAATCAAAGATCCTTAGTATGACAGAAGGGCTTTGCTGTTTTTGAGGATCTACTGGCAAAAACACTAGTCAAAGATTCTCTATATGACAGAAGCACTCTGCTGTTTTTAAGGATCTACTGGCAAAAACACTAGTCAAAGATCCAAGTATAATTATCTTCTGCAAAAAAAAAAAACTAGTTTTAGATCCATTGCTGTTTTTAGGATCTACTCGCAAAAAAACACTAGTCAAAGATCCACTGTACAACAGAAACCCTCTGCTGGTTTTTATGATCTACTGCAAAAACACCAATCAAATAATTTCTATATGACAGGAGCACTCTACTGTTTCAAGGATCTACTACAATAACAGTAGTCAAATATCCTCTATTTGGATGACAGGCACGTTGTGCTCTTTTTAAGAATGTACTGCAAAAACACTAATCAAAGATCCTCTATATGACAGAAGCGCTCTGCTGTTTTTAAGGCTCTACCGACAAAAACACTAGTCAAAGATTATCTATATGACAGAAGCGCTCTGCTGTTTTTAAGGATCTACCGACAAAAACACTAGTCAAAAATTACCTATATGACAGAAGAGGTCTGCTGTTTTTAAGGATCTACTGGCAAAAATCAAGAATAATTATCTTCTGCAAAAACACTAGTCTTAAATCCATATGACTGCATTGCTGTTTTTAGGATCTATTCTAAAAAAAACACTAGTCAAAGATCCTTTATATAACAGGAGCCCTCTGCTGGTTTTTATCATCTACTACAAAAACACTAATCAAATAATTTCTACATGACAGAAGCACTCTATTGTTTGAAGGATCTACTACAAAAACAGTAGTCAAAGATCCTCTATTTGATGACAGAAACGCTCTGCTCTTTTTAAGAATGTACTGCAAAAACACTAATCAAAGATCCTCTATATGACAGAAACGCTCTGCTGTTTTTAAGGATCTACCGGAAAACACACTAGTCAAAGATACTCTATTTGACAGAAACGCTCTGCTTTTTTTAAGGAGCTACTGGAATAAACACTAGTCAAAGATCCATAGGATTGCATTGCTGTTTCTAGGATCTACTCGCAAAAAAACACTAGTCAAAGATCCTCTACATAACAGGAGCCTTCTGCTGGTTTTTATCATCTACTACAAAAACACTAATCAAATAATTTCTACATGACAGGATCAATCTATTGTTTCAAGGATCTACTACAAAAAACAGTAGTCAAAGATCCTCTATTTGGATGACAGGCACGCTCTGCTACTTTTAAGAATGTACTCCAAAAATACTAATCAAAGATCCTTAGTATGACAGAAGGGCTTTGCTGTTTTTGAGGATCTATTGGCAAAAACACTAGTCAAAGATTCTCTATATGACAGAAGCACTCTGCTGTTTTTAAGGATCTACTGGCAAAAACACTAGTCAAAGATCCAAGTATAATTATCTTCTGCAAAAAAACAACTAGTTTTAGATACATTGCTGTTTTTAGGATCTACTCGCAAAAAAACACTAGTCAAAGATCCTCTATACAACAGAAACCCTCTGCTGGTTTTTGTGATCTACTGCAAAAACACCAATCAAATAATTTCTATATGACAGGAGCACTCTACTGTTTCAAGGATCTACTACAAAAACAGTAGTCAAAGATCCTCTATTTGGATGACAGGCACGTTGTGCTCTTTTTAAGAATGTACTGCAAAAACACTAATCAAAGATCCTCTATATGACAGAAGCGCTCTGCTGTTTTTAAAGCTCTACCGACAAAAACACTAGTCAAAGATTATCTATATGACAGAAGCGCTCTGCTTCTTTTAAGGATCTACCGACAAAAACACTAGTCAAAAATTACCTATATGACAGAAGAGGTCTGCTGTTTTTAAGGATCTACTGGCAAAAATCAAGAATAATTATCTTCTGCAAAAACACTAGTCTTAAATCCATATGACTGCATTGCTGTTTTTAGGATCTATTCTAAAAAAAACACTAGTCAAAGATCCTTTATATAACAGGAGCCCTCTGCTGGTTTTTATCATCTACTACAAAAACACTAATCAAATAATTTCTACATGACAGGATCAATCTATTGTTTCAAGGATCTACTACAAAAAACAGTAGTCAAAGATCCTCTATTTGGATGACAGGCACGCTCTGCTACTTTTAAGAATGTACTCCAAAAATACTAATCAAAGATCCTTAGTATGACAGAAGCGCTCTGCTGTTTTTAAGGATCTACTGGCAAAAACACTAGTCAAAGATCCAAGTATAATTATCTTCTGCAAAAAAAAAGTAGTTTTAGATCCATTGCTGTTTTTAGGATCTACTCGCAAAAAAACACTAGTCAATGATCCTCTATTCAACAGAAACCCTCTGCTGGTTTTTGTGATCTACTGCAAAAACACCAATCAAATAATTTCTATATGACAGGAGCACTCTACTGTTTCAAGGATCTACTACAATAACAGTAGTCAAATATCCTCTATTTGGATGACAGGCACGTTGTGCTCTTTTTAAGAATGTACTGCAAAAACACTAATCAAAGATCCTCTATATGACAGAAGCGCTCTGCTGTTTTTAAGGCTCTACCGACAAAAACACTAGTCAAAGATTATCTATATGACAGAAGCGCTCTGCTGTTTTTAAGGATCTACCGACAAAAACACTAGTCAAAAATTACCTATATGACAGAAGAGGTCTGCTGTTTTTAAGGATCTACTGGCAAAAATCAAGAATAATTATCTTCTGCAAAAACACTAGTCTTAAATCCATATGACTGCATTGCTGTTTTTAGGATCTATTCTAAAAGAAACACTAGTCAAAGATCCTTTATATAACAGGAGCCCTCTGCTGGTTTTTATCATCTACTACAAAAACACTAATCAAATAATTTCTACATGACAGAAGCACTCTATTGTTTGAAGGATCTACTACAAAAACAGTAGTCAAAGATCCTCTATTTGATGACAGAAACGCTCTGCTCTTTTTAAGAATGTACTGCAAAAACACTAATCAAAGATCCTCTATATGACAGAAGCGCTCTGCTGTTTTTAAGGATCTACCGGCAAAAACACTAGTCAAAGATTCTCTAAATGACAGAAGCGCTCTGCTTTTTTTAAGGAGCTACTGGAAAAAACACTAGTCAAAGATCCATAGGAGTGCATTGCTGTTTTAAGGATCTACTCGCAAAAAAACACTAGTCAAAGATCCTCTACATAACAGGAGCCTTCTGCTGGTTTTTATCATCTACTACAAAAACACTAATCAAATAATTTCTACATGACAGGATCAATCTATTGTTTCAAGGATCTACTGCAAAAAACAGTAGTCAAAGATCCTCTATTTGGATGACAGGCACGCTCTGCTACTTTTAAGAATGTACTCCAAAAA
Organism: Nerophis lumbriciformis; assembly: GCF_033978685.3. NCBI lineage: Eukaryota > Metazoa > Chordata > Actinopteri > Syngnathiformes > Syngnathidae > Nerophis > Nerophis lumbriciformis. Next base: position 4,605,746 of record NC_084556.2, read on the forward strand.
CACTAATCAAAGATCCTTAGTATGACAGAAGGGCTTTGCTGTTTTTGAGGATCTACTGGCAAAAACACTAGTCAAAGATTATCTATATGACAGAAGCACTCTGCTGTTTTTAAGGATCTACTGGCAAAAACACTAATCAAAGATCCAAGTATAATTATCTTCTGCAAAAAAAAAAACTAGTTTTAGATCCATTGCTGTTTTTAGGATCTACTCGCAAAAAAACACTAGTCAAAGATCCTCTATTCAACAGAAACCCTCTGCTGGTTTTTGTGATCTACTGCAAAAACACAAATCAAATAATTTCTATATGACAGGAGCACTCTACTGTTTCAAGGATCTACTACAAAAACAGTAGTCAAAGATCCTCTATTTGGATGACAGGCACGTTGTGCTCTTTTTAAGAATGTACTGCAAAAACACTAATCAAAGATCCTCTATATGACAGAAGCGCTCTGCTGTTTTTAAGGATCTACCGGCAAAAATACTAGTCAAAGATTCTCTATATGACAGAAGCGCTCTGCTTTTTTTAAGGAGCTACTGGAAAAAACACTAGTCAAAGATCCATAGGAGTGCATTGCTGTTTTAAGGATCTACTGGCAAAAACACTAATAAAAGACCCTCTATATCAATGGTCCCCAACCACCGGGCCGTGGCCCGGTACCGGTTTGTGGATCGATTACCGCACAAGAAATTAAAAGAAATCAATTTTTTTTTTTTTTTTTATTAAATCAACATAAAAAACACAAGATACACTTACAATTAGTGCACCAACCCAAAAACACTAATCAAAGATCCTCTATATGACAGAAGCGCTCTGCTGTTTTTAAGGAAAAACCTTATGACCAGTAAGTCCCTACTACTTCCGGTCAGCTTTTATTTTGGTAGGGATCCGGCGGCTGCCTGCGAGCAGTCTGTCGAGCTTCGCACAGCCGCACGCGCCAGTGCAGGCTGAGCTCACTCGCATTCCAACGTGAGCGAGATGTGAAGCTCGGCGAGGACTTTTCCCTTCAACGCTCTCCTAAAGTGTCTCCTGGGGCTTTTTTTTTTTTTGGACGACCAAACAATGTCCAACTTGAAGGAGTCCAGCGCCTGCCCGGACGGCTACCGGGCTCTGAGCACCGGCGAGCTGCGGGAGCTTTTACAAAACGACGACAAAATGGAGCAAATCATTCGCCTCGACGAGAAGGTGCGTATCGAATTCTTATTTTGCCTTTTTAAAGGTTTGTTTTCCTTTTCAATGGCTCTTTAATTTGTGTCTTTTGTCATCATACAAGGCGTGCGAATGTGTTTAAATCCGCTTACATGCTTCGGCGATTGTCTGCGTGGCGAGTGGTGGGATTTATAATACATTAAAGCCCAATTAACGATTTAATTAGTAGCGCCTTTAAGCGATTATAAATATACTTGTTTATTAATAATCATTTTTATTTAAAGGTAGCATAATCACTGGGAGCCCCAATGTTGTCGTGTTGCCCCCCCCCCGCAACCAGTTTCTGTATAGAGAACCCCGCTTGAAACCTCCCCCATTTTGCGGTTGTCTTTATTTATCTATTTTTCCTCTTCAGCAATCACACTAAGCTTCTTCAGACATAATTGTTGTCTTATATTCTACAATTCGGCGTTAATTGATATAAATGCGGACCCACCTTTTTTGGCAAAAATGGCAACTTTACCGCAAGTCGCCCTTTGGAAATAAAACGCATGAATGTCGCTCGAACCTGTTTAATTCGAAGTAAAAGTGCACTTCCTCCACCATGTGTCACGTTTTTTGCGCGTATGCCAAGTTGAAGAGTAATATTAGAAGTGTTTGAGGGGGGGAAAGGTTTATTTTGAATGGTGGCGGCTGAGCAGCGTGGAGGTTTGGTGTAATTTACAACCGGGGGGTTTGTCAATGGAGTTCCGCACGCATTGCGGTACACGCCGCTGGGGAGAGCACGCTGGGTGTTTGAGGCGTCGAGGTAACCTTTTGTCCTGCTCACTAATGCATATCACAGACCCACTGTGAGGATTAAGTTGATTAGTTCTAATGATTTACTGTTGCAGCCTGCTTACATGCACTACTCCCTTGTTCCGGGGGTCACGTTTCCAGTCAAATTATGTTGCATTGAATACCAATGCAGGGCTTTCTCATACTCTCTAATGTTAAAACAGAATATATATGTTTCCACTGGTCAAAGATCCCCCTATATGACAGGGGCGCTTTATTTTTGAGGACTAAACATATTCTAAAAGACTGCTGCTGTTTTAAGCACCTGCTGCAAAATTGCCAGGTCCTCTATATCAGTGTTTTTCAACCACTGTGCCGCGGCACACTACCAATCAATCAATCAATCAATCAATGTTTATTTATATAGCCCTAAATCACAAGTGTCTCAAAGGGCTGCACAAGCCACAACGACATCCTCGGTATAGCCCACATAAGGGCAAGGAAAAACTCACCCCAGTGGGACGTCGATGTGAATGACTATGAGAAACCTTGGAGAGGACCGCATATGTGGGTAACCCCCCCCTTCTAGGGAGACCGAATGCAATGGATGTCGAGTGGGTCTAACATAATATTGTGAGAGTCCAGTCCATAGTGGATCCAGCATAACAGTAAGAGTCCAGTCCACAGTGGGGTCAGCAGGAAACCATCCCGAGCGGGGACGGGTCAGCAGCGCAGAGATGTTCCCAACCGATATACAGGCGAGCGGTCCACCCCGGGTCCCGACCCCGCACAGCCAGCACCCCATCCATGGCCACCGGATCTGTGTGTCTCCCCTTCCACAAGAGATAGGGGGGAGCAGAGGAGAAAAGAAAAGAAACGGCAGATCAACTGGTCTAAAAAAAAGGGGGGCTATTCAAAGGCTAGAGTATACAAATGAGTTTTGAGATGGGACTTAAATGTTTCTACTGAGGTAGCATCTCTAACTGTTGCCGGGAGGGCATTCCATAGTGCTGGAGCCCGAATAGAAAACGCTCTACAGCCCGCAGACTTTTTTTGGGCTCTGGGAATCACTAATAAGCCGGAGTTCTTTGAACGCAGATTTCTTGCCGGGACATATGGTACAATGCAATCGGCAAGATAGGACGGAGCTAGACCGTGTAGTATTTTATACGTAAGTAGTAAAACCTTAAAGTCGCATCTTAAGTGCACAGGAAGCCAGTGCAGGTGAGCCAGTATAGGCGTAATATGATCAAACTTTCTTGTTCTTGTCAAAAGTCTAGCAGCCGCATTTTGTACCAACTGTAATCTTTTAATGCTAGACATAGGGAGACCCGAAAATAATACGTTACAGTAATCGAGACGAGACGTAACGAACGCATGAATAATGATCTCAGCGTCGCTAGTGGACAAAATGGAACGAATTTTAGCGATATTACGGAGATGAAAGAAGGCCGTTTTAGTAACACTCTTAATGTGTGACTCAAAGGAGAGAGTTGGGTCGAAGATAATACCCAGATTCTTTACTGAGTCGCTTTGTGTAATTGTTTGGTTGTCAAATGTTAAGGTGGTATTACTAGTGTGCCGTGAGATACAGTCTGGTGTGCCGTGGGAGATTGCCATTTCACCTATTTGGTTTAAAAATATTTTATGCAAAGCAATAATTCTAGTCAACAAATTATGTGTTGTTGTTGAGTGCCGGTGCTGTCTAGAGCTCGGCAGAGTAACCGTGTAATACTCTTCCATATCAGTAGGTGGCAGTCGGTAGCTAATTGCTTTGTAGATGTCGGAAACAGCGGGAGGCAGGATGCAGGTAAAAAGGTATCTAATGTTTAAAGGGGAACATTATCACAATTTCAGAAGGGTTAAAACCATTAAAAATCAGTTCCCAGTGGCTTATTTTATTTTTCGAAGTTTTTTTCAAAATTTTACCCATCACGCAATATCCCTAAAAAAAAGCTTCAAAGTGCCTGATTTTAACCATCGTTATATACACCCGTCCATTTTCCTGTGACGTCACACAGTGATGCCAACACAAACAAACATGGCGGAAAGAACAGCAATGTATAACGACATTAGCTCAGATTCAGACTCGGATTTCAGCGGCTTAAACGATTCAACGGATTACGCATGTATTGAAACGGATGGTTGTAGTGTGGAGGCAGGTAGCGAAAACGAAATTGAAGAAGAAACTGAAGCTATTGAGCCATATCGGTTTGAACCGTATGCAAGCGAAACCGACGAAAACGACACGACAGCCAGCGACACGGGAGAAAGCGAAGACGAATTCGGCGATCGCCTTCTAACCAACGATTGGTATGTGTTTGTTTGGCATTAAAGGAAACTAACAACTATGAACTAGGTTTACAGCATATGAAATACATTTGGCAACAACATGCACTTTGAGAGTGCAGACAGCCCAGTTTTCATCAATTAATATATTCTGTAGACATACCCTCATCCGCTCTCTTTTCCTGAAAGCTGATCTGTCCAGTCCAGTTGGAAATGCATCTGCTTTGAGTGTCGCAGGATATCCACACATTCTTGCCATCTCTGTCGTAGCATAGCTTTTGTCGGTAAAGTGTGCGGAACAAACGTCTAATTTCTTGCCACTTTCGCATCTTTGGGCCACTGGTGCAACTTGAATCCGTCCCTGTTCGTGTTGTTACACCCTCCGACAACACACCGACGAGGCATGATGTCTCCAAGGTACGGAAAACAGTCGAAAAACGGAAAATAACAGAGCTGATTTGACTCGGTGTTTGTAATGTGTTTGAGAAAATGGCGCATTGCTTCCCGATGTGACGTCACGTTGTGAATAATAGAAAGGCGTTTAATTCGCCAAAATTCACCCATTTAGAGTTCGGAAATCGGTTAAAAAAATATATGGTCTTTTTTTCTGCAACATCAAGGTATATATTGACGCTTACATAGGTCTGGTGATAATGTTCCCCTTTAAACCAAAAATAAACAAAAGGTGAGTGACCCTAAGAAAAGGCATTGAAGCTTAGGGAAGGCTATGCAGAACAAAACTAAAACTGAACTGGCTACAAAGTGAACAAAAACAGAATGCTGGACGACAGCAAAGACTTACTGTGGAGCAGAGACGGCATCCACAATGTACATCCGAACATGACATAACAATCAACAATGTCCCCACGAAGAAGGATAAAGACAACTAAAATATTCTTGATTGCTAAAACTAAGTAGATGCGGGGAGTAGCGTTCAAGGAAGACATGAAACTGCTACAGGAAAATACCAAAAAAAGAGAAAAAGACATCAAAATAGGAGCGCAAGACAAGAACTAAAACACTACACACAGGAAAACACCAACAAACTCCAAATAAGTCACGGCGTGATGTGACAGGTCGTGACAGTACACCTACTTTGAGACAAGAGCGCTAGTGATGCATGGTTAGTTATGGTTTAAAGTCATATCCAACAATTGCGACAACGACTTTTTACTGTCAACTGAGTTTCGTTTTTTAATGATTTCTGCTGGTGGTGTGCCTCCGGATTTTTTCAATGCAAAAAATGTGCCTTGGCTCAAAAAAGGTTGAAAAACACTGCTCTATATCACTGTTTTTCAACCACTAGTGTGCCGTGAGATACAGTCTGGTGTGCCGTGGGAGATGATCTAATTTCACCTATTTGGGTTAAAAATATTTTTTGCAAACCAGTAATAATAGTCTGCAAATAATGTGCCGTTGTTGAGTGTCGGTGCTGTCTAGATCTCTGCAGAGTAACTGTGTGTGAGACGACGATGGTTTGTCGTGATCATAATATGTCGTGATCATAATATGCAGGCGACAGTGGGAGGCAGTGTGCAGGTAAAAAGGTATCTAATGCTTAAACCAAAAATAAACAAAAAGGGAGTGCCCCTAAGAAAAGGCATTAAAGCTTAGGGAAGGCTATGCAGAACGAAACTAAAACTGAAATGGCTACAAAGTAGGGCTGCAACAACTAATCGATTAAAATCGATTATAAAAATAGTTGGCGATTAATTTAGTCATCGATTCGTTGGATCTATGCTATGCGCATGCGCAGAGACTACTTTTTATTTTATTGTATTTCTTTTCTTTTTTTTTAATAAACCTTTATTTATAAACTGCAACATTTACAAACAGCTGAGAAACAATAATCAAAATAAGTATGGTCCCAGTATGCTGTTTTCCCCCCCAATAAAATACTGGAAAGGATACAAATGTAGTTTGTCTCTTTTATCCGATTATTAATCGATTAATCGAAGTAATAATCGACAGATTAATCGATTATCAAATTAGTTGTTAGTTGCAGCCCTACTACAAAGTAAGCTAAAACAGAATGCTGGACGACAGCAAAGACTTACTGTGGAGCAGAGACGACGTCCACAAAGTACATCCGAAAATGACATTACAATCGACAATGTCCTCACAAAGAAGGATAAAAACAACTGAAATATTCTTGATTGCTAAAACAAAGTAGATGCGGGGAATATCGCTCAAAGGAAGACATGAAACTGCTACAGGAAAATACCCAAAAAAGAGAAAAAACCACCAAAATAGGAGCGCAAGACAAGAAGTAAAACACTACACACAGGAAAACAGCAAACAAGTCCAAAAAGTCAGGGTGTGATGTGACAGGTGGTGACAATACACCTACATTGAGACAAGAGCTATATTGATGCATCTCCCACCTCCAAAGACATGCACCTGGGGATAAGTTGATTGGCAACACTAAATTGGCCCTAGTGTGTGGATGTGAGTGTGAATGTTGTCTGTCTATCTGTGTTGGCCCTGCGATGAGGTGGCGACTTGTCCAGGGTGTACCACGCCTTCCGCCCGATTGTAGCTGAGATAGGCTCCAGCGCCCCCCGCGACCCCAAAGGGAATAAGCGGTAGAAAATGGATGGATGGTTATGCTTTAAAGTCATATTCAACAATTGCGACGACGACTTTTTACTGTCTACTGAGTTTCATTTTTTAATGATTTCTGCTGGTGGTGTGCCTCCACATTTTTTCAAAGCAAAACATGTGCCTTGGCTCAAAAAAGGTTGAGAAACACTGCTCTATATGATGAGAGCGCTCTGTTGTTTCTGAGGACTTGCCATCAAAAATGCTGGCCAAAGGTCCTCTATATGACAGGAACCCTTTGCTGTTTTGAGGGCTTAACTGAATAAATGCTTGTCAAAGATCCTCGCTATGCCAGGACAGGGCTGCTCTGCTGTTTTTTAAAGACCTGCTTCATTATCACAAGTCAACAATTTTATATTGAATTGGAGCGCTTTGCTGTTTTTAAGGACTCACTGACAAAAACACTAATCAAATGTCCTCTATATCAGTGGTCCCCAACCTTTTTGGTCATAAAAAAATACAATCATGCGTGCTTACGGACTGTATCCCTGCAGACTGTATTGATATATAATGTAGGAACCAGAAATATTAATAACAGAAAGAAACAACCCTTTTGTGCGAATGAGTGTGAATGGGTGTAAATGGGGGAGGGAGGTTTTTTGGAATGGTGCACTAATTGTAAGTGTATCTTGTGTTTTTTATGTTGATTTAATTAAAAAAAATTTTTTAAATTTTTTTAAATTTCTTGTGCGGCCCGGTACCAATCGATCCACGGACCGGTACCGGGCCGCGGCCCGGTGGTTGGGGACCACTGCTCTATATGACAGGAACCCTTTACTGTTTTGAGGGCTTAACTGAATAAATGCATATCAAAGATCCTCTATATCAGGGTTCCCCAACCTTTTTTCCATCAGGGACAGGTTTAATGTATGCATTATTTTCACGGACTGGCTATCTAAGTGTGGCAGATAAAAACAGCCGAAAAATGAGCCTTTGGTTACAATCTGGCACATTAACATTTTATATGCCCATTAATGTGCATTGTCCCATGTACTATAACAAATTAGTTGTAGCATACATCTATTAACAAACTTATTGGGGTGTTTAGTGGGACAGGCGAAAGTTAAGTCGGAGAAAATGCGGTAGTTTCTAAATTAATAATGTTTCTGTGCGGTCCGTTAGCAAATGCGTCACGGACCGGTACCGGTCCCTGGACCGGTGGTAGGGGACCACTACTCTGTATGACAGGACAGGGATGTGCTGCTGTTTTTAAGGACCTGCTTCAAAATCATAAGTCAACTACTTTATATTGAATTTGAGCGCTTTGCTATTTTTAAAGATCTACGGCCAAAAACACAAGTCAAAGATCCTCTTAATGACAGTAGTGCTTTGCTGTTTTTCAGGGATTACTGGGGGAAAAATGCTAGTCAAAGATCCTATATATGTCAAGAGAGCCTTGCTGTTTTTCAGGGATTACTGGGGAAAAAATGCTAGTCAAAGATCCTATATATGTCAAGAGAGCCTTGCTGTTTTTGAGGACTTTAAAAAATGCTAGTCAACGATCATTTGTATGACAGGACAGGGCCGCTCTGCTGTTTTTAAAGACCTACTGCAAAATCCTGAGTTGAACATCTTATATTGAATTAGAGCACTTTGCTGCTTTTGAGGACTTACTGAAAAAATGCTCGTCAAATATCCTCCATATGACATGAGCGCTTTTGTTTTAGACGACTTACTGAAAAAATGCGAGTCTAAGATCCTCCATATACAGGACTGTTCTTCAATTTTTAAGAACCTGCAACCAAATCCTAAGTCAACTATTTTCTACTAGATGGGAACCCTGCTGTCTGTCAGGATCTACTGCCAAAAACACAAGTCAAAGATCCTTTATATGACAGGACACGACTGATGTGCTGTTTTAAAGACCTGCTACCAAATCTTGAGTCAAAGATTTTCTATTAGACAGGAGTGCTCTGCTGTTTTTAAGCATCTGCTGCAAAACCCTGAGTCTAAGATCCTCTATATCACAGGAGCGCTCTGTTGTTTTTGAGGACCTACTGCATAAACGCTAGAGAGCACTCTGCTGTTGGTAAGAATCACATAAGTTCTAGTCGAGGACTCACGGTACATTCTGGTCCCTCCGGCCAACAGTTGAATAATGCTTGTCTAGAAAAGCGCATTTATTTATTTATTATTATTATTATTGTTGTTTTTGTTGTTATTAGTATTACATAGATACACATGTATAAGTAGAGTCATGGCAAGCCAAGTTGGTACTGTGCAGTGGAAAAGGGACATTCTATAAGCATGCAACACAGATGTAACCACGTGTTAGGAATGGTGGGCTTGTGGTTTTGGCTGACAGACCGCACACACACACACACACACACACACAGTACACTCACACAAAATAATTTACATGTACATTTTTCCGGGGCATGTCCAGCTGGTGCTGGGGAACTCTGACAAGTCAGCAGGATCATCCTCCGGTGACTAAATTTACTTTACAGCCGTCACACAATTCGTTTTTTTTGTTTTTTTTCATGAACCTCAACGTCTGTGGTCAACATTTATTGGAATCCTTCTCCTCCCAGCCGAGCGTCAAATGTCACACCCTTTTGTGAGGAAACGCCGCACAGGCTTTCCAAGAGTAAACGTACCATGGTGACCTCTTAAAACAGTGTGTCTTTAAATAAACACAGCCTCTGTATCGGGCAGAGATCTCCAACTGGTGGCCGTGGGCCAAACCTGGTGCAGGGATGACGTCAGAACGCATCGAGAGTTCAGTTCAAACATGGTTTTGACCCACATTTTTGTAGCAGTTCTCAGGGCATTGAATCCATCGCAACTGGACTGTGAAGGTTGTCTTAGAAGTCCTTTGGCCTCATCAGTTCATGTTGAGACTCGCTCTGTCCTATCTAGTCTTTTAGAACAACCTGAACATTCAATGCCCTGAGAATACAATGTCCTGGATGAATGAGTCATCACAGGCACTTTTGTAGCAGAATCCGAAAAGCAGCACAGCTTTCTGAAAATCTATAAATGGTTTATACTTATAAATTTAGTTTTTTTTTGCAGTAGGTCTCTAAGAACAAAGAGCACAGTTGTCAAACTCAATGCTCGGGGGCAAAATTTGGCCCACCACGTCATTTTAATGTGCCCCGCCACACCATTATAATGTGGTCCGTCACATCATTTTATTGTGACCCGACATATAATTTTATATGTTCTGCCATATCATTTTATGTGGTCTGCCATATCGTTTTATGTGGTCTGCCATGCATTTTGTTGTGAACCGCCGCATCATTTTATTGTAGACCGCCGCATCATTGTAATGTAGACAGCCACATCATTTTAATTGGTCCCCTATATCATTTTGTTGTTGACCACCGCATAATTTTAATGTAGACCGCCACATCATTCTCTTGACATCCAAATCACTGCCGTTGTGTCCTTGGACAGGACACTTCACCCTTGCCCCCGGTGCCGCTCACACTGGTGAATGAATGATAGGTGTTGGTCAGAGGGGCCGTAGGCGCAAACTGGCAGCCTCGCTTCCGTCAGTCTACCCCAGGGCAGCTGTGGCTACAAATGTAGCTTACCACCACCAGGTGTGAATGAATGATGGGTTCCCACTTCTTTGTGAGCGCTTTGAGTATCTAATAATAGAAAAGCGCGATATAAAATCTAATCCATTATTATTTTATTATTAATGTGACCCACCACATCATTTTATTGTGGCTTACCACATCATTTTATATTGGCCCGCCTCATCATTTTAATTGCTTTGCCATATCATTTGTTGTGGCACGTTGCATAATTTTATTGTAAACCGCCACATAATTTTAAAGTTGCCAGCTACATCTTTTTAATGTGGCCATCTACATATTTTTAAGTGGCCCACTACATCAATTTATATGGCCTGCGAAAGGCTGTAAATAAATAGCACCTAAATGTACTTTATTTGTTCTGTCAATTTTGACAGAGAAATGTTGCCCATGCAATTGCATATGCTCTCGTCTCCCTATTTAATATTTTAAATAAATAAATAATAAATGATAAATGGGTTATACTTATATAGCACTTTTCTACCTTCAAGGTACTCAAAGCGCTTTCACAGTATTTCCACATTCACCCATTCACACACACATTCACACACTGATGGCGGGAGCTGCCATGCAAGGCGCTAACCAGCAGCCATCAGGAGCAAGGGGTGAAGTGTCTTGCCCAAGGACACAACGGACGTGACTAGGATGGTAGAAGGTGGGGATTGAACCCCTGTAACCAGCAACCCTCCGATTGCTGGCACGGCCACTCTACCAACTTCGCCACGCCGTCCCCTATTATCCTATGTACCAAGCATTTTTTTTTGGTTATCAAAAATAAACATTTAAATATGTGCTTGTCATTTTGACTTACGATTTCAAGCAAGTTCTCATCAATCTATAAAAAGTATAATAAACATAAACTGTTGTCCTTTCCAAATTGTGTAACAAGGCTATCATACGTTGATATTCATATATATTCACTGTTACATGTGGTTCTCTGAGGGCAGCCGTAAGTGCGACTTGGCCCTTAATTAGTTTCACACCTCTGGCAGAGGATTTTTGGCAGTAGGTTCTTAATGCAATTAGAACCAGACCGCGATGTCTGTTCAAAATTTGGAAACAACCTACATTTTTGTAGCAGATTCCTACAAAAATAATGTTATCATAATGAAGACCATTGACTAGCTTTTTTGCAGTCCTTTTAAAAACAAATGGTTTTGTTTATATAAATTATTCTGTCTAGCTTTTGTGCTAATTCCAAACTTTTTCCAGCCTGGTCCACATTCCTAAAAATTGAAGGACGCATGGACCACTTTGATACATTTTGCACATTTATAATTCTACAAGTAATTTAGGTCTATATATGCTAAACTATCTGAACAAAACATCTGCATCTAAGCATTACTATCGATAACAAAGCAAATTCGTATATTATCTGATCTAACCCCCTTGAGTTATTTAATTTATTGTCATTGTTCTTTACTAATATTATTATTATCCGCCAACTAAAACCCTTATAAGGGTGTTCTCAAAATCAAAAACCTACCAGTGCCCGTTACATTTTTCTTCCTTTTTGTGTGTAATGTTCTAATCAGTAACATATTTATTTAGTCTTTAGAACAGGCATGGGCAAATTACGGCCCGCGGGCCTCATGCGGCCTGTTAAACTTTTCATCTCGGCATGCCGGACGTCTCCAATTAAATTTTTTAAACCTTCACCATCGAATTTGGAGCCACCAATACAATGTGCAGTGCATTTTTCAAATTACGGTAAGTCTTGTACTACAGAGGGTATTCCAATGGCTGGAATCTGCGCTTTTGAGTAATTTACCGGTTATTACGGAAGTCTACGTCACATCATTCTCCAAGCAGACGAGGCAAGAAGCAAAGTGGGCAGGGTTTGTTTACAACAGCCAACCTGGGACGTGAGTGTCAGGGAGGGACACCGAAGCTTATTTCTACAACAAGGTTCTGTTCTGTGGAAAAGTTATATTACATGGGTTATTATTATATGGATCTGTGGGTGTTTTTTTGTCCTTTGTTTTCATGTTTTTTCGTGTTTGTTGCATTTTGCTTTATTGTAAAAGATTGATCTCGAGGCGATCGTCTAGGAGGTAAAGAGGAGAGACGTTCATATTTTCTTAATATTCAGTGTTTTATCATTCATAGTTAATATTACAAATCCCACATTATTTTCATGTGCATTCTTTTATTCAGCGAAAAAGGCTGTAAAATTCCATTCAGTTTTGGAGGTGGTCTGTCAGAATATTTTTAGCCATTTAAAAGTCATATTGTGAGTGTTTGTATTGTGTTTAGCGTTTACCATTTTCTACGGCATTTTAGGAATTTCATTCACTCAAGCTGTACAACATACACATGTTTGAAGTGTTCCTTAAAAAAGCAACAAAGCACACATTCAGCAAAATGTGTGACAATTTTTACAGCTAAAACATTGTGTCAAAAAATATTAGACACAGACAAACTCTGTCATGTAAAAAAAAAATCAGAAATAAACGAATAAGACCGATAAATATTGTCACACAATTATCAGTCAGTCGCTCCTCTGTTACACAGCAAAACCCTGCTGTTGTCATAGTGTGTGTGTGTGTGTGTGTGTGTGTGTGTGTGTGTGTGTGTGTGTGTGTGTGTGTGTGTGTGTGTGTGTGTGTGTGTGTGTGTGTGTGTGTGTGTGTGTGTGTGTGTGTGTGTGTGTGTGTGTGGAGCATCACAACACACAAACCGACCCCCAGACACATTTTTACTGACCAATGTGGCCCCCAAGTCAAATATATGCCCAAGCCTGCTTTAGAATGTATCGGAGGGCCAATACAAAACAAGCTGCGAGCCGCACTTTGGACACCCCTGACTTGACCCCTGTAGTAAAGTTGTGAAGTAAATAATACAAAATAAAATGGGAATAATAATACACTTTTCCCTTCTCTATTATTATAGAGAAGGGAAAAGCCTGACTTGCGGTCCTTAGCTTTCTAAAGATGTGACTCAGAACAATTTAGTTAACAGCCCTGAGCTGTTCTTAAAACTGCTGGTATGGAATCGAACTTATACACAGTATCCAATGCGGTCTACTGTACATTTGACACTTTTCCTGCTCATTTGCTATCACTAAAAGTCACAAAAAAAACCCTAAAGGCTTCTTCACTAAGCGTACCGTGCATCTGTCTTGCATTTCACCGGTCATCAAAAGGGTGTGTATGAAGTAAGGCTGAAACGACGCGTCGACGTAGTCGACGTCATCGGTTACGTAAATACGTCGACGTCGTTTTTATGCATCGCATATTTACGTCACACTGCCGTCATGGCGGAGCGCAAAGCAGACGATGTGAGCGGTGCGAGCGAGGGGAAAAAAAGCACGCCAAAAGTCGTCAAAAGTGTGGGAGTATTTCAATAAACGGCCTTATAATGTTGTAGCGGCGAACAGCTGTCTCGTCAGCTGACGCGCGAGCTCGCAACCGTGGCTGTTTAGCAACCAGCCAAACCCCACTTAATAAAATTATATTTTATCTTAGAGCACATCCGCATCCCTATTCACCTAGGCAACCCCAGGAAATGTATATAATTCGGCATTATTTCGGCCAGTCGGCTTATATGATCAGAGCCGATCAGTTTACGTTCACGCGCAGGTATAACGCGGGGCGCTCCCGTCTCATCTGTTGGGGCACGAGCCCAGTAATTAGACCGCTGTGTCAAATCAAGGAGTACAAAAGACGCCAGCGCAGAGTGGAAAAAGGTTTAGTTCATTACAGATAACCAAGAGTTGTGCCAAAAGTATGTAAGATTTAATATTTCTCTTCGTGGGTGTGGCGCACTTGTTGCGCTGGTGAGATGGGGGGGGGGGGGGGGGGGAGTTGTGTGCATGTAGCGTGCTTAGTCTGGAGGCTAAATACACACAGTGTGTTATGTAACTGTTGTTTAGTGTTGATATTCTTTGCTTAGTTTGATAAATGTTGTAGCAGTTTGCTTCATCAGGAGGGTGAAGTCACTCAACTTCAAGTGTTGGATTTAACTGTGTTGGATCATTGGCTGCTGGTGAGGCAATAGAAAAAGGGGCATTTTTCTACCAGTAGACAGCGTTTAAGATTGAGTGTTTCACTGCTAAATTAATAATATATTTATATTGAATATGGATTTTAAATATGTATCTAAATAGGTGGTTAATTGGTTAGGTATTTATGTATTTGCATATTGGGTTTTCTGCTGCATTTATCTATTGTGTTTCTGGGTTTAAATGTATTTTATATGTATCTTGGTGCATTTATGTTGAGACAATTTATTTAAAATCTGTTTTAACTTAAAGGGAAAAGATGTGTCCATTTTCTTGCACTTGTTTAATGGTTAAGAGTTTGATAGCCTAATTAATAATTGTAAATTATGGTATTGATAATTGATTGATTTTTTGCAGCATGTTTATCTTGTGGTGTTTTGTCCTTAAAGGTTTTTCACCTACTAAAGAAGCTAAAGGCTACTAAAGACAGCTAATGACAGCTAAAGAAACTAAAGTCTACTAACACTGCTAAAGACTGCTAAAAAGACTAAAGAAGAAAAAAGAAGCTGTTTCTTCGTTGGAAAAACTTGCAAACTAAAGGAAAATAAAAGGAATAAGTAACTACGGTCTGGTCTTTTGAGTGAAATCCAGAAGCCACATTCAGCATTGGTACATCCCTTCAAGTGTGGGATAAGCACAGCGAAAAAAGCAAAACACTTGACAGTTGTTGTATGCACACTGTGTCGAGCGGAAATGGCCTATCATAGCAGCACAACGGCTATGAAGGAACATTTGAAAAGAAAACACCCGACAGCGTTCTTGCCATCACCATCAACTAGTCAATCGTCCGCGTGAGTATACGTTGTCATCATTACACAAAAACATGAATGTGTCATTTGTATCTGCGTTGTAAATTCATAAACTAAAACACTGTTTCGCTCTGAGAGGCGCGTTTGGCGTGCCTGTTCAGTGTTTACAATGACGCGCTCCTCTTTAACGCTAACGTTAACTAGTTGTGCAAATACCTTTTACAACATTAACAGTTACATATACTATGTACAAACCAACAATTAACTTTCACTTTAATCATACTATCATTGTTGCGTTATTAAGCAAAATAAGCAATACTTTTACTTTTGTTGAAATGTTTACACTGTTACAGAATATTTCCTTTTGCACTTTTTTGTATTGGATGTTTATCTTTATTTTTGCACATTTTAAAGCAAAATAAGCAATACTTTTACTTTTGAAATGCTTATACTATTGCAGAATATTAAGATTTGCACTGGATGTTTACTTTTATATTTGCACATTAAAAAGCAAATAAGCTACTTTTAATTTTGTTAAATGTTAAAAGTTTTAAATGTTTACATTGTTACAGAATATTTTGTCATGTTGTTGTCAATGTTGACTGAGTGGCCATACTTTTTTTTTTGTAAATAAAAGTGATGCCTTTTGAAAAAACTGGCCAACATTTATTTTTTCATCTTCATTTTAAATTAAAAAAATAATCGGTAAAAGGAAAAATAATCTATAGATTAATCGAAAAAAATAATCTATAGATTAATCGAAAAAAATAATCTATAGATTAACCGATTAATCGAAAAAATAATCTATAGATTAATCGATAGAAAAATAATCGTTAGCTGCAGCCTTAGTATGAAGTGTTAAGAATGTGCTCGTAGGTCAAAGGCAGGACTTTCTTCTACTACTACTACTACTACTACTACTACTACTGGTACCTCTACTGCATTATTTCTAGACATCTCCAGTGGGGCCAAACTTGGTTATTAGGAGCTAAAATGGTTGTGTCAGTTCATGCTTGATCTTCTCAAATGACCGCCTGTGGGGACTTTAGGGAGTGTTGCTTAAATCGGGAAGCTGTGACTGTAAAGCGGGACTGACAGGAGTCGACAAACACAGAAGAATGACACTCTGAGAGCACTTGGAACTTGGAAGCTGTTTTTTTCTTTTAGTACAACCAGAGATAGCGATGAGCTCCTGTGTATGGCCCGTGAATAAGACATTCAGTCGCCGATGAAAATCGTATAATAACTGAGACAGTGCCTTTTTCATGGGACTCTAGTTTGCAACGACAGTAATGAATTCATGACTATAACCTAGATATCTAGACAATCATCTCACGGAGATAAGAGGCTTTTTTCTGAAATATGTTTTCCTGCAACGCCCACTTGCTTATCTACATCTGCTGCTTTCAAGCCTCACTACTAAACAGGATTGAGCCTTGAAAGAACATTTCAACACAATTTATTGAAGCCAAAACTAGACTAGACCAAATTTGACCCTGGGGGTTATCATGAATTGGATTTCAAGTCAATCCTGCGACGCCTAATTTACGCTTTTGGTGTCATTGAACAGACAGTTTTTAATTAAGTTGAAAAATGGAAGCTGCAATGATTCATAATGAAGAAGTCACTATGCAAGGCACAGAACGCCAAAAGCACCCGAGTGTAGCAACTCTTTTATGGAATATATTACATATTGTGTAGCATTTGGCATGATCTAGAGTAGGGGTAGGGAACCTGTGGCTCTTTGGATGACCGCATCTGGTTCTCAGATAAATCTTAGCTGACATTGCTTAACACGGTAAGTAATGAATAATTCCGCTGGTAATCACAGTGTTAAAAATAACATTCAAAATATAAAACATTCTCATGCCTTATCAAAAATAAAGACCTGGAGAAAAATATATTAAATATGTATTACATTTTATTTTAAAATGTAACTGATTATAATCTTCTCACCTGTATTAAATGTTATTTTAAAATGTAACTGATTATAATCCCCTCACCTATCGAGGCAGAAAGGAAAGGAAATGTCAACACAACCATGGAAAACACTCAATGTAAACAAAATTCTTAACCCACATTAGATATTTAACAATAACCTAAAAAAGATAATGATAAGAAAATAGTGTAAGGAATATGTAAAAAAAAAAAATGCTTGAACTATAATAAAATAGGGCAAAGTGTGAAAACGTAAACCGAGAGAAACTTGAGAAGAATATTTTTTGCAGGTTTAGTGCCAGGAAGTTACGATTGTGTAATTTGGTCTGTTATTCTTATTTAGGTATGGAAAGGAATTACTTATGTGGACCAAATTACTATTATTTTGGAGTAGCACATTTGTTATATTTTGTTCATTGAGTCACAGACATATTAATACAGTCCTCCACTTAAGTTTCTACCTGTTGTTTCTGTATGACTGAATAGGGAACGGACGAGGGTTGAAGAGAGGTGAGCGCCGCTATAGACGACAGTCTGTTTTAAAAAAAATCCCCAAAACATCCATATAGTATTCCTGTTTTATCGTCATTTACTTTGCGCAACCAACCTTGATTGTTGATATTGTTACCTGGTTGTCTGTTAGCATGTCCCTCCTATTGTTCAGTGATCACTTCTTGTTTTGCTTGGTTACCAGAGCGCAAGTGCCTTTTTTTTAATGCAACCAACCTTGCTTGGTAACTTTGTTTCTTCCGATCCCTCCAAAAAAATCAAACTACCGTATTTTTCTGATTATAAATCGCAGTTTTTTTCATAGTTTGGCCGTGGGTGCGACATATACTCCGGAGCGACTTATGTGGGAAATTAACACATTACCGTAAAATGTCAAATATTATTTATCTCATTCGCGTAAGAGACAAAGCAAACTGCAGCAATCGTCACACACACGTCAGCAATCGTCACTCACACGTCAACCAATAAGAATTTGGCGGGGGAGGGGCATGGCAGAAGTGCATTGTGGGTCATGAGATGCTAACTGCTATATGCTACTGCCGTAGCTATTAAAATGGATCACATCAACATTGGCGGTAACTTATAAAAACTGAGAAGGGCTAAACTAAAATGGCACCGAAAAGGAAATCATATACTGCAGATTACAAGCTGGACGTAGTGAAATATGCAGCAGAGAACGGCAATCGAGCAGCAGAAAGAAAGGAAACGGTGCATACCAGAGGCGACACCGGGGAAGAAGATTTCATCGGATTTAGCGATCGGGAGTGACAGATTGTTTGGTAAACGTATAGCATGTTCTATATGTTATAGTTATTTGAATGACTCTTACCATAATATGTTACGTTAACATACCAGGCACGTTCTCAGTTGGTTATTTATGCCTCATATAACGTACACTTATTCAGCCTGTTGTTCACTATTCTTTATTTATTTTAAATTGCCTTTCAAATGTCTATTCTTGGTGTTGGGTTTTATCAAATAAATTTCCCCCAAAAATGCGACTTATACTCTAGTGCGATTTATGTTTTTTCCCTTCTTTATTGTGCATTTTCGGCCAGTGCGACATATACTCCGGAGCGACTTGTAGTCCGAAAAATACGGTATCAAATGTCTTATTGAGCGCATTTATTTATTGATATCGATTGAGTCTCTCGCTATATTTCTTGATATTGTTTTATGGGCCCAACCCTATAATCTAGTCTAAAATCATCTGTCGCTTTGCTCTTTTTAAGAACCTATTGCCAAACTGTGTGTGTGTGTGTGTGTGTGTGTGTGTGTGTGTGTGTGTGTGTGTGTGTGTGTGTGTGTGTGTGTGTGTGTGTGTGTGTGTGTGTGGGGGTTCATAAAAATCCCCTGAAGAGCAGAGAAACCTGCGAAACAGGCTTGTAGGGATGAAATAGCCTCTGTGTTTTTTATATATATATGTATATGCAGCCCTTTGAGACACTTGTGATTAAGGGCTATATGCAGCTGGGATAGGTTCCAGCGACCCCGAAGGGAATAAGCGGTAGAAAATGGATGGATGGAAATAAACATTGATTGATATATATATACATACGCACGTGTGTTGTGAGTGAGTGTGCACGCACATTTTCTACCGCTTGTCTCTCTGAGGGTTGCTGGAGTCTATCCCAGCTGCATTTGGGCGGAAGGCGGGGGACACCATAGACAAGTCTCCATCTAATGGCAGGCGTGCGTGCATATGTATGTGTAAATAACATGTATGTATGACAAGAGTGCTCTGTTTTTTTTAGGAACTTGGTTAGTTTTATATGCTCTGTTGTCATGTCTTATGGAGTTAATTGTTCGTCCTTAAAGGGAACGTGTTTTAATAATTTATACTGTTTCCTTTGGCCTACCGACAGATACTACATTGCCCTACACAGTGTACACCAGACCTAAATTGTTCAAGAGGCAACATTTCTAGAAAGCTAAAGACCACAGGGCTAGACTTCTCCTTTCACTCCTATTTTGAGAACCAGCATTCTATGTATTGGACATTTTGTTTTTGGTCTATTTCTTTTGTCAGAGTTACATATAAAAATCGCCCTCTTATGCGAAATTCCTTTCAAGAGGTTAAAATGTTAATGCAATGATCTGCCACACTGGTCCAAGTTCCTCCTTACAGGATCAATCTTGTGTTTTTATTATATTTTTTTTTTGCTGCAAAAATGTAAGTCTCTTCCAATTTTTGAACTGAACTGGCCGCAAGTTGAATAGCCCTGGTTGCTTTTCTGTATCAACGTCAATGAGACAGACGAATAAAGTCCTCCAGACAGTGTTTTGCCTTCATAGAAACCGTCTGAGCCATAACAGATTATCACGCAAATATGTCCTTTCTACAGAGCATCTCTGCAAACTCTCTCGACAGGAGACGCTTGTCATCAGCTTCCTTTTGTTCCAAGCCAACTTAAACAAAGGACATACTGTAGCTCGGTTTCGCAGGAAATGTGCCTTTTTTGTTGAGGAGCAAGCAGCTTTGCATGCAATATCTTGATTATTTAGGAAGCACCCTTGTCAACACGTCAAACATGCTACGCAGTGCGATCTAGATGATACGTTCAGTACAAAGCAGGACCCTTGTTTTGAAAACCAAGCCCACATTTAAAGCAGAACCCATCTAGCATTCGGGATGTTCCGATCAGGGTTTTTTATGCTGCCTATTCCGATACTGATCATTCATGAGTGACATCGGCCGATACCGATCATATGTATTAAATGTACATTTTTCAATGTATTTATGAGTGCTATTGGTAGTGTAACAATATAAACATATGTGAACTTGTTACTTATTTTAATTCATTATATACAATTATTTAATAAAAAAAAAGAGTACAAAATAATTAAACAAAAACTACTATCTACTACTCTTAAAATCATTTGTTTTTTGGCCATCTTCTGGGAATTATTTTTTTTAAACATTAACAAAAAGAACATGTCATTGATTTGTGAAAATAAAAATATTCACCTACGGGTAAACTCTCTAGTATCATATACTGATACTACCCTTGGTATCAACACTACTAATTTATGGATAAGCTGCCCTCTCCTTATGTGTTGTGTACTGACTGCCACAATGCTGACACACCAACTGTTGCTGTTATGTTATTCTCTCTCTACACTCGTATTGATTTAATTGTTAATTTCCTGTTAATAACTGCTTACTTTCTGCTGTAATGTGGTTTCATCTACACTTCTTAAACTTTACAAGCCACTTATTTTTTGGTGTCGTTTCAAGCTAGTTTAGCTATTAGCATGCCTGCTCATAGCTTGCTTTCTGTGTTTAATCGGTTAGGCTACTAAGATAAGATACTAATAAATGCAGTTAATTTTTTTTCTAAAATAGAGGTTATTGTTATCTTAAAGGAACGTCTCTACACTGTGTATGGAAATACCTAATTAGCTGCCAGCTTGTCAGCTTGGGGACTAAGAATAAATACAGTGTCAGTCAGAGGGGAACATGATCGGCATTAAAAGACATTAATCGGCATTGGCCGATCACATACTTTTTCACGAATATCAGCCGATACTGATCGCCAGTATTCTGACAATCACTTTTAAAAAGTAATTAATTATAGTTACTTGTTACTTTACCAAAAAAGTAATTGAATTATTAATGGAATTACTCATTAATAAATGTAATTATTTACTAGGGAAAGTATTTAACGTTACTTTAAAAAAAAAAAATTTTTAATTTCTGACATGCAGTTGAGATGTTTCATATGAGGGTCCACTGTGCATGTGTGTGCTTTTTAAAATGTGGCGTCTATTGCCTAGTGACGTCATCGAGGATGTTTTTGTTTTTTTTCCATTTATTCGTTTCTTCAGGCAATGACATAAAAAAAGTACAAGGTAGACAACACGTAATAACAAATTAATATAATGCAAAAGGTAATGTACAGTTTGTACGCATGATGGAGTTGTGTGTTAGCTTTAGCAGTTAGCAGCGACAGACTGCAGTTTGTCGACTCTGATGCCAGCTCTTTTGAAACGTTTCACCAGATTGTGTTGCCTCTGGCTAATAAATAGTTTGAATGTGTTTCGATGGCTGTCATATCTTCTTGTCATTGATTTGTTGTTCATTATTCCCATTGTGTGCATATGCTTATGATGTTGTCTGCTGTGTTACAGTGTGATGGTGCCTCTTCCTATTTGATATCAAGTATATTTTAGTGCGATGCTGCTTGATAATTCAGGACCTAAAAGTAATTAATTAGATTACTCGTTAATAGTAAAAACTAACCCCATTATTATTAGAGGTGGCGGAAGTAATCCATTTTTAGTTGCATGGCAATTCGGACATGGAGGATTATCGAATCGATTACCGTATTTTCCGCACTATAAGGCGCACCGGATTATTAGCCGCACCTTCTATGAATTACATATTTCATAATTTTGTCCACCAATAAGCCGCCCCGGACTAAAAGCCGCGCCTACGCTGCGCTAAAGTGAATGTCAAAAAAACGCTGCGCTAAAGTGAATGTCAAAAAAACAGTCAGATAGTTCAGTCAAACTTTAATAATATATTGAAAACCAGCGTTCTAACAACTCTGTCCCAAAATGTACGCAAATGTGCAATCACAAACATAGTAAAATTCAAAATGGTGTAGAGCAATAAATAGCAACATAATGTTGCTCGAACGTTAATGTCACAACACACAAAATAAACATAGCGCTCACCTTCTGAAGTTATTCTTCATTCGTAAATCCTTCGAATTCTTCGTCTTCGGTGTCCGAATTGAAAAGTTGCGCAAGCGTGGGATCCAAAAATGGCCGGTTCCGTCTCGTAGAAGTCATCGGGAGTCAGTGTCGCTGTTGTTGTGCAGCAGTTCTGTGAATCCTGCCTTCCGGAAAGCTCGGACCACAGTTGTGACCGAAACTATCTGCCCAGGCATTTACGATCCACTGGCAGATGTTGGCGTATGTCGTCCGGCGCTATCTGCCCGTCTTAGTGAAGGTGTGTTCGCCTTCGGAGCTGTGTGAAAAAAGCCACCCGGCCTCTTCGCGTAAACTTCCCTTAACCACTCGCTCATCTTTTCTTCATCCATCCATCCCTTCGAGTTAGCTTTTATGATGACGCCGGCTGGAAAGGTCTCTTTTGGATGGGTGGAAGTTAGCATGGCAAGCTAGAACCACAGTGAAGGATGACTCCTCATTCCCTGTGGTGCGAATATTCACCGTACGTGCTCCCGTTCCACAGTGCAGTTCACAGGAATATCAGTTGCTGTGAAATACGGTAGTAATCCGTGTGCGGATGGAGAGATTGCGTCTTTTTATGATCCGGATCCTTGTCGCGTAGTAGGAGCCATTTTGTGGTCTTTACAGATGTAAACAGGAAATGAAACGTACGGTGATATCCGCGCGTTTTTTCTTCTTCTTCCGGGGGCGGGTGAAGCGCTTCCTGTTCTATGGGGGCGGGTGAAGCGCTTCCTGTTCTATGGGGGCGGGTGCTTTCCTTGGCGGTTGCTTGCGTAGAAGAAGAAGCGCTTCCTGTTCTACCGGGAAAAAAGATGGCGGCTGTTTACCGAAGTTGCGAGACCGAAACTTTATGAAAATGAATCGTAATAAAGCGCACCGGGTTATTAGGCGCACTGTCAGCTTTTGAGAAAAATTGTGGTTTTTAGGTGCGCCTTATAGTGCGGAAAATACGGTAGTAAACATCCATCCATCCATCCATTTCCTACCGCTTATCAATAATCTAATTATTTATTGTAAATAAAGTAATGCAGACAGTTCTAAAATTTGGCTGACTACAGCGAACCACCTCACCGAGAGATCCGACCAGCTCCTTTACTATCTGGCACTTATGGTCCAGTTTTGCACACATTTTTATTAATTTAATAAATTTTGGAATTAATTTAACTGTTTCTTATTTCAAATGATTTTTTTTTAAAGTTGCAAGTGATAAACACTTATTTAGTGAAACAAAAATAAATGTAATACTGCATCAATATACATAAACTAAAGAAGCATCAGTAATCGATTTTTAATCGAATCGTAATAGAATTGTGAGGTGCCCAAAGATTCCCACCTCTAGTTATTATTGCTGATCAATCAACACATCCCTAGTTTATATATCAGCACTCACATCTGGATCCAAAATGCAACGGACGGGGTTACTCTTTTGCCTGTGCGTTATAGGCACCAGCTACTCACTCACGCAATTTTGTGAAAATTGGTGATGTGATGTTGTGTAGCAAACATTCCCCTTGGCTAATAATGGACTGTGAGATTGTAGAGGGCAGTTTGAAACCCATCATCGAGGACGGCGTTGACCTCTCTGTGCTGTGTAGTGGAAAAACGGTCATGGTTTTCTGGCGATTCAGGCCTCGCCGGGGGCACTGTCAAGGTGCTCCAGCCTGTTAACAGTAATCAGTTGGGGCAGCTTGCAGTGACGCTAACACGCAGACAACAAGCTTCTGTGGGCTCGTTCAGGTCACGCCATCTCACATCCTGATTAGTTAAGTTAGTTTTTTTTTTGTCTTTTTCTTTCAGTTTCAGGAACTTCAAGTGGACAGGGAGATGCTGCTGGCGTCCAATAGGAGCGTGGCCGACGAGAGCCTGACTCGACGGCCCCGCCTTAATAACGGCAAACTCCAGTTGGCGGACAAATACAAGCAACTGTCCAAGCTGGCGTCCACTTGTTATGAAAAACACAGTCAACTTGGTGAGTTTAGAGAGGGGGGATGGAGGTTGTTTTAAGTCCGCGTCAGATGCCTGTGGAAATAGTATTTAACTAGATGGTTCTGGGGTCACTTTTTTTTAGAAAGCTAAAAACTTGATGTCTGACGTCTCTCGTCTATATATTGCAGCTAGTCAAAGATCCTATATAAGAGTGTTTTTTTTGTTTTAAGGAACTATAGTTAAAAAAATAATGACCCAAGATCTTATGCAAGACTATACAACTCATCTGTTTTTATGAGCCTACTGCCAATAATGGTAGTCAAAGGTCCTCTTTCTGACAGGAGAATTCCGCTGTTTTTAAAGACTTAATGCAAAAAGCTACTCAAAGATCCTCAATATGACAGGAACACTCCTATTGTTGGTGACCTACTGCAAAGATCCTCTGTATTGACAAATGTGATCTATTGCAAAAATCCTCTATATTGACATAAGTATATTGACTGCAAATATCCTCCGTGTAGACCTACTGCAAATATCCTTACAAATATCTTCTATATCAGGGTTGTCCAAAGTGTGGCCCGGGAGCCATTCTTGGTCATCAGCAAGTTTTATTAGACCGTAACATGTTCTAAAAAATGTTGTTGATTTATTATTAATGACGTATATAAAATTTAACACTAACAACTATTTGTTTTGTCACTTATAACACACAAGCTGAGATAACAATGTTTTTGTTTGTATAAATAGCTTAGCATATGCTGAGAACATATGTAATACACAAAATGTATCAAAGAATTCTTTCATTTTTGGTTATGTTTGCCCTCGGTCCAAAAAGTTTGGACACCCCTGCTCTATATAGACTACGGAAGGGCCCAGGGCCCACTCGAATATTAACAATGAATTGGTGATCTTCATCTTGATTTTAATGATATTCAAAAATGATATCTAACCTACTTAGTTTAACAGGATGCAGGTCAAATGATATAAAACCATGTGTTAATCACATATACTATTAAGGCTTAGGTCAGGCTGATTACAAAAATAATTATTAATCAATTATATTGAAAAAGAAGGGACTCATGAAAACTGATTTAAAAAAACAAAACATTTTCATACAATTACGCAGTGCTAAAATAAATACACTCTAACTAAATAATATTATGTAATGAAAATATTGTTTCTTAAACGGTCAATACATTTTAAGTACAAATGAAAATAGAGCTTCACCAATTTTGGCGTTATTTTTGCGCTTAAGAAACTTCCCTATGACTTCAGCGCCAGACTTCACACTACACTGTCTTGTTCGAGTTAAACACACCACACAAGGTCTGCGTTTTGTTCAGAAGCTAACAAAAATAATCGAATAAATGATCAAATTTAAAAGATGGTTTGACAAAAACAGACTATCTTTGAATTTCAGTAATACTAAGATAATGCTATTCGGTAACGGCAGAAGAGAATGTCAAACAAAAATACAAATAGACAGAATAGACATTGAAAGAGTAAAAGAAACCACATTTTGGGTGTAACATTAGATTATAGTGAATCAATAAAGTTTAAAAGTCTAAAAGCACAGGATACATTAGAGGCAGCCACCACAGTTGACATACTTGTGTTTTAGTCTGTATCAGAAAATATTGAAAATGCATCAATTTGACAAAAAAAAAATCCCGATTGACTTGAACCATTTGATGCTGAAAAATAAAATTTTAAAACTCAATAATAAATTATAATTGATCAGAGACATTAACACTTGGACCTACAAAACAAAAAATAATAAAACAATTTGTGCTGATTTAAAAAAAAAAAATCCCATATAAAGAACTCCAGGATTAATGGCTACAATGACCACATTTTGTCGTGCACATCTTTTTCGAAGCAGGGTTTGAAATATGATACTGATAAAGCATTGTAGCATTGAACAGTTTGTTTTGTTTTTTGTTTTTTCTCTTTCTTTGGGTGGCATCGTTGGGATATAAACAAAAAATATATTATTTCGACATTTAGGGCAGACAATAGATGTATGATGTATGCAAATATGATGTAATAGCTAGGAATGTCTGATGCTGGATGTCAAAAAATAAATTACAAAAAAAAAAAAAAAAAAATTATAAACACAGTTTGAACAGTAACAGTGTTTGGATATAGGGAAATACAATAGGGATGTCCCGATCCGATATTTGGATCGGATCGGCCGCCGATATTTGCAAAAAAATGCGTATCGGCAAGGCATGGGAAAATGCCGATCCAGATTAAAAAAAACTCCGGTCCGTGTTTTCCAATGCACCGATTTAAATAATATATTCCACTTTTCTGCTGCTCCCTAATTTCCGTTCCGCATTTTCCAGCACACCTTCAACACATCCACAGGTTTGTGGATTCTCACGCAAGACACGCAGTTGCTTTTAGCTGCTGGCATTACACGACAGGCTCTTCTCACTCTTTCCTGTCTGTCTTTCTCACAGACAGCAAGCGCACCTTCTTACACACATCACATACTGTCACGACATACGTCACATACGTATACGTCCTCACGGAGCAGAGAGGTAGCAGCATGCTAACGTTAGCTGTGATGCTAGCGCAGCCGGGGTAGCAAACTTCCCTCTAGGGTGTGCGCCTGTGCAATTGCGCACTGCAAATCTATGCCATGCACAAAATCAAATAAAAAAATAAGCACATAACAATTTTCGACACACTGACGCGCCAGAGAAAACAGTTTTAGTCATCATTGTTAAAATATTGTAAGGTCTGTCGAGACGCTTATCTCCATTCGGTGCCACACGTCCACACCATCAAAATGCAGAGGCAAAAATTTCCAGATCAACACCGTATGAAAAAATTTGTGATTTTTTTAGTTGTGATTTCCCTCTCTGCATGAAAGTTTAAAAGTAGCATATATTAATGCAGTATGAAGAAGAATGTTTTAATGTAGACACATAGAATCATCAAACTGCTGTGATTATATGCATCGAGTGTTCATTCAAGGCTAAGGCAAAATATCCAGATATATATCGTGTATCGCAATATGGCCTTAAAATATCGCAATATTAAAAAAAGGCCATATCGCCCAGCCCTAGTTCAATGATGCCACTTCTGTTTGTCATGTATAATTTTGTCTATTTTGTGTTTATCCTTGAATAAACAGGTCAGTTTCTTGTTACCAACCATTGTGTATTATTCAAACTCCCCTAATTCAGCTGGCTAGTTGTTATCAAGAGTACTAAAACCCTTTTCAACATGATTCTGACAACTAAGTAGGCTAAATAACTTTAAACTTTAATACATGCTCGGATAGGCCAGTATCGGTCAGTATCGGTATCGGTCAGTATCGGTATCGGATCAGAAGTGCAAAAACAATATCGGTATCGGATCGGAAGTGCAAAAACCTGGATCGGGACATCCCTAAAATACAACACTGTACTTTAATCAAGTGATTATTTGGCATACCACAATTTGGGAATCCTTGCTCTATATGACAGCAGTAAGTTGTGTAACTGCGATAAAAATGTCACAGGTTCAAATCCCAGTGCTGGACGGTTAAATGCGGTTGTGTTAGGGGTGATTATTCGATGACCCAAGTTTAATGTACCGAAACATTTAAAGTAACGTGCTAGAAAGGTATGCTAAAAATGTTGGAACGTGTCCTGTGATGTCAAAACTGTCAGGCGTGAATCGCTGAGTTCTCTTTTGACTGGGAGCTAGAAGTCTTCAGACTGTGGAAAACCTTGACGTTGGCATTGACGAGAGTTCAGTCGCTCGGCAAAAGTCTCAGCATGACTGCAGTTTTGGTCATGGGAACCAGAAGGGTCGTATCAAATAGCAGCGGGGAGCTTTGCCGCAGTGGTCGGGGAATTTATGGGGTGAAAGGGGGCCTGCATGGACTTTGTTGAAGCAAGACGAGGCAGCACTAGCTGATGCCCCCTCGCAGCTTCAGCCCTAGATTTTAAGCCTCACTCAAAAAAAAAATCTTGTCAGTGTTGGAGCGGTGCCAAATATCAGAAGATGAAGTAAATCCTAACCGCCTTCACTTCCAGAGGAAGTTGAACAAGTGCTGCTTATTTATAACTGGGAGCGTTAACTTTGATGGATCAGCACAAAGTTTTCTTCTTTCCCCGTGAAAATCATATCTGCCTCAGCCTTGGCTCCGAGGCAGCTGTGGAACTTTGGCGGATTTCTAAACTTCCTGTGTCAGCGTGCGTGTGTATGTGTGCACGTGCGTGATACACACGCAATACCACCTCCACAGCCGAGAGCGTTTTGGTGGAGGGGGGTGGTGTGTGGGAAAAGGGTGGTTGTCCTTCCTCTGCAACACAGCTGAGTCTCATTTGGGCATCAAGAGGCATGATATTTTTTTTTTCATAGCATTTTTTAATGAAATTACAATTCAGGAACGCTGTAATATTCTTGTCAGGCCACTATTAGGTGATGACACTTAAGTTGCTTGCATTTTGTTATTTTCAGACATTTTTAATATCCCTTGTCCATGACAATTTTATAGCACTTCATAAAGGTTGTGGTAGGCTAAGAATAAAATCTCAGATTTTTTTCAGAATTTCACAAAATTTACAATCTTTTCCCCCTACTTTTTAAGGAAACCAACTTGTACAAATGACAGTGGTCATTCAAAACATGGTTTGCTTTTATTTCATCAAAACTAAGTAGTTTGAAATGACACTGCATACACTGCATCTTACTCTTAACAAAATCAAAAATGGTATAATGTTTTTTTTAGACCAGATATAAATTGTATTTGTAATGCAAAAACTAAATAAGAGCTTCCTTTGGGAGGCAATACTTCTGCTTGAATAAAATACTTCTGCGAACAAAAATGTTTTGCCAGTGTAAACGCTCCGAAGTGCTTCAAATCTGATCTTTTGGCATCAGACTCAGGCCACATCAGGAGGTAGTCCAAATCCGATTGGAATCTGATCTTTTCGAAGGTGACTTCAATTTAAACGCATTGCGCCCTTTTTCATCATCTTTGGGCGAGCTACATCACTCGTGTCCCCGGGAAAGACTCAGTCGCCAGCCTAAAGTGGGTATTTCATCACAATATCCGGTTTCCGTGAGCAAAGTCTATTTAAGACGACCACATTTTCGGTGCATCACTTGTCAATAGTGCTCAAATAATAGGCTATATGTAATATATGAATATATATTTTGATTCCGAAGAAATATTGATTGTTGAAAGACCGGAATAGACAATTTGGTGCATTTGCTTACATGTGAGTTGAAAAATAAAGCTTCCGTAGATCCTCGCTAATGTCTGTCTCCTCTATTTAACCATAAATCGATTACAAATCTCTCAAATATATTACACTATATACATCTATTCATACATTATATTACTTTAATTTACTTTCACGTAAAAAAAACACTAATTTTAAGGTGTTGCGACTTTTATTTTATTTTGTAGTAGTAGTAGCAACTTCATCCCGGTCAACTTCCTTTGTTTTCACTTTATCAAAGTGCGCATGCAAGTGACGTTGGGGCCTGTGCACGTTTACATTGGAGTCTGATAAAAAAAATCACATTTTACTTGCAGTGTAAACAGTCAACTGGTAAAAATCAGGTTTCCAAAAAATCAGATTTGGGCCACTTTGGATCGCAGTGTAAACATAGGCCCCTTCTACACTAAGGTTATCCAGGATAAATCCCACCTAACCTTATCCTTGTCCACACACACACAATGGTCGTTTAAGACCACCTCGCCCTCTCTGTCCGCCGGCGCAACACGACCTAGTACGCATGCGCGGAAAATGCGCACATCATAGTCACCTCCAGTGTTGCTTTGTGTGCAAGTTCTTAAATTAATTATAACTTATCTGAACAATATCCATTGTTGTGGTATTTTCAATTAACTGGAATCCAGTGTGCTCAGCGGCCCTATTGTAGTGAATCACACCTAAGACATCATAAATTAATCAAATATTTAATGGACACGTGAAAGTAAACAATGTGATAAAGAACATTTTACAATCAATCTAGGGATCTAGATATCTGGTCAGGACACTCCTCACTCTTTTGCCTTCACCTTCATTGTCCATTTGTTTTTGGTGACTTTATATACTCTGGACCTAGACGTTGAGTCCACAACATACATGGCGGACAATAACTGATAGTCTGCTTTGCCAGTCCAAATGCATCAAAGTTTTCCGTAGTCTTCCCTCGTCAGCCAGGTAATACAGAGCACACGCTACCGCATTCTCATAGTCTCTCTTTCGACAAATGGACAAAGTTTTTCGGTAAGTAGAATCACAGCTCTCCTGGACATTCAAAAAGTTCTCTTGCCGTCTGAGAAGTGTTGTATCCGAAATATCTGCAATTGCTTTCTCTTAAGGTATTGATGTGTGATTTCCACAAGCGTCCGTACATGTAGAGGAAGGTTAAACACGGCATGTCTGGATGACTCGCCTCCATCTCTCGTGTTTACTTTCGCGTGGAAACAGGTTGTTATGAAGCTGGCTGTGGCACATTCTTTCCGACGTCACTTCCTGTG
The DNA here is from genome assembly GCF_033978685.3 of Nerophis lumbriciformis. Lineage (NCBI taxonomy): Eukaryota > Metazoa > Chordata > Actinopteri > Syngnathiformes > Syngnathidae > Nerophis > Nerophis lumbriciformis. Next base: position 4,636,434 of record NC_084556.2, read on the forward strand.
TGGCTCGCGGTGTTTCTGGCATCACTTCTTCTCCGAACTCGGTTTGTAAACGATCGATGAGTCCATACAAAGCTAAGAGGCGGAGATTCAGCAAATACACGGCGCACTTACCCGTGTAAAAAATTATCCAAGGATGGGAGACCTTTATACGATGGTTTAGTGTGACTGACACGATGCTTAGGCTAAATAATTATTAATTTAAGGAGTTAGCCGGCTTAATGTAGACAGGGCTATAGTCTAAAAGTGCACTCTGTGTGAGTCAATGGCCTTAAGGGCAGGCCATCAAACATGTATGTGATAAACAGACAACTCTTTTTACCCGTGCTAAAGCACCTATTTATTTAGCTGCCACTCCTCAGGCAGAAAAAAAGCCCTTTGACGCTCATGTCAAGATCTTTTAAAGAACCCTGTCATCAGACACCACCGTGATCCTGCGGAATTGTGAGATTTCGGCAAACTCAAGTATCGTTTTTTGGGCCTGGAGCAAACCATCGTGAGGTTGTCAGATAAGGTGTCGTGTTGGTCCGGTGACGCATGTGTCCTTGGTGTCTGATGTCTCGCAGTCTCTGGTTCCGTGTTCCTTGCACAGCTGATGCACGCGGGTCCAGGCTTCAATCACCTTCATAAAATAAATGCGGCTGGACATGTTCTTCTTTGGTATAACAAGATGGCTGAGCCCATGTGAGCTGCCCTTGACTTTTTCTTCACAGCCGCTCTGCAAGGCTTGACAGCATCACGCTCGTCGCGTGGTTTAGCCTCCAAAGACTTTGGGAACGATTGATGTGTTGCAGTCTAGTGATGACAACAACGAGACTGCATTTATTTTCCTTTAATCTTCTTTAATTCCCGTGCCAATATCTTTCTTCTACAGCGGAGATGAGGAAATGATCTCATGCCAGAAACGGTCATAATGTGGAATTGACCGCATTAAGTCTGTAAAATATGGGAGTGACTGTAGTAATGTTGCAGCAGATTCCTAAAGACTCTAGCAGGTGTTAAAAGCTCTGGTCATGTAGAATATATTTGATTAGTATATTCTTCTGTAGGTCTTTAACCCTTTTATTATTCCAGGATTTTGGGCTAAAACAATTTAAGATTTAAAAGTGGTACCCAATGTAAAGTTGTCCATGAACCATTTACAGTACAGGCGTGGCTAAGGATGGGTACCTTTCACATTCCAACCAATACGGTGCCAATTCCTGCTACCTGGAGCAATTGGTAGCTGTAATCAACAGTACCAATTATTGGTACTTTTAAGTGTGTTCATGTGGTGATAAATATTAGTTTATTGGGAAGATATTTTTCATTTAACATTTAACAGTCAATCACATTTTATTAATACGACCCTTTATCACAAATGTCTTAAACGGCTTCATAAACTCATGAAATCCCCTGATCTAAAACCACATCTGGGCAAGGAAAACTTTAAAAAAAAAAAAAAAAAAAGATAATTACTTCTTTTGTTCTTACACTACTAAGTCTAATTTGCATTATCCATTTATTTCAGTTAGTTCTAGGTGTGTTGCCATAGTCAGGAAGTAGTCTTTGACATGAAGTTATAGGGAGTAGTATTTGACATTAAGTTATAGGGAGTAGTCTTTGACATTGAGTTATAGGGCTGTGAAACTTTGGACACCACACGATTTAAATTAATTAGATTTTGGGGGTAACTATTTGATGCAGGGTCTATTCTCGGTTCAAAATGATTCTCGATTCAAAAATCGATATTTTTTTGATCAAATTGGGTGCTAGTTCTGTGACTAACTACATTCCTCCATAAAATAGATAAACAGCTTTGATACATTTCTATAACACTTAAAAGAAAACTGGTTTTGTTTAATACAATTTTACACAAACATTTGATAAAATCAAATGCAAATGAGGCATCAAGAGAAGTATCCAACATTTATATTTTGTAAAGTAAATCTGCACAGGAATTATGGGCATCTACATCAACAACATGATTTGCCAGGACAGATTTTAAAAATCGATTTTTGATTTTTGTTGAACCGATTAAGAATCGTTACAATCGTGATTAATCCGAAAATCAATTTCTTTGATAACCCTATTAAGTTAAATGCCAGTCTTGTCTTTTGTTGTGGTCTACAAATTATTTTGTTTGTACTCAGGCATGTGAAATTTCCGCAAAAAGGCAGAAATCGTTGTTTTTAAATATTCACTTTTCCGTCAAAATATCACTTGCTCGTTTTTTTAATGAAATAAATGATAAATGGGTTATACTTATATAACGCTTTTCTACCTTCAAGGTACTCAAAGCGCTTTGACAGTATTCACCCATTCACACACACATTCACAAACTACCAATAAAAATACAATCTATAAAAAAATGTGTTAAACTCTCTCTCCTCAGCCGCAAGTACTCGCTTATTCCTCTTGCCTAAACAGCGCACCGAGTTACAGGACAAGCTAATATGATTGTTGTAAGCTTGTTTCAGTGCTCCAAAAATAAACAGAAGAAAAAATGTCATACCATGGCCGAGAGCACCAAAACAAGCTCGCTAGTTATCTAACCATCTAGCTAGCTTACTTGTTGTTTCCGAGACACAACGTTGACGGCTACCCACTTTGCATTTTTTGCTTGTAATGAGCAAATACAAATCTGCCAAAGGAACAAGTCAAAATTGTCTCTGCAAAATTTATTGAAATAGGAAATTAGCAATTAAAGCTTATTATTAACTATACATACTGGTATTGTGGATTTTTGTGTCTTATAACAAATTTGTGATGCTCAAAACTAGTATTATTTCCTCAGAAGATGTATTACCTTAAAAGAAGTTCTTCTGCCTCACTGAAAAATGACTATTCAGGGGATTTTAACTTGTATTAAGTGTGTTTAGATATTTCGACTAGAAATTATGAATAAATACCGTATTTTCCGCACTATAAGGCGCACCGGATTATTAGCCGCACCTTCAATGAATGGCATATTTCATAACTTTGTCCACCAATAAGCCGCCCCGGACTATAAGCCGCGCCTACGCTGCGCTAAAGGGAATGTCAAAAAAACAGTCAGATAGGTCAGTCAAACTTTAATAATATATTAAAAACCAGCGTTCTAACAACTCTGTTCACTCCCAAAATGTACGCAAATGTGCAATCACAAACATAGTAAAATTCAAAATAGTGCAGAGCAATAGCAACATAATGTTGCTCGAACGTTAATGTCACAACACACAAAATAAACATAGCGCTCACTTTCTGAAGTTATTCTTCATTCGTAAATCCTTCGTCTTCGGTGTCCGAAGTGAAAAGTTGGGCAAATTTACGATCCACTGGCAGATGTTGGCGTCGTCTGGCGCTGCCTCCTCGTCTTAGTGAAGGTGTGTTCGCCTTCTGTCATCCATTGTTCCCACGCAGTTAGCAGTCTAGCTTCGAATGCCCTGTTGACACCAATATCTAGCGGCTGGAGGTCTTTTGTCAATCCACCCGGAATGACGGCGAGTATTGAATTAAGCGCGTAAGCGTGTCTCTCAATGTGCTGTTATGAGCTAGCAAATATAACAACTACACTACCCAGCATGCAACGCTAGTTACGAGCATGCGCGGTAGCCCTGAGAAGCGTTGTATGCTGGGAGTTAGAATGTGGTTATGAGCACACTGTGAGTAAACGTTGAGAACTCAGTTAACACGCCTCGTCTGCATTATTTATAATTAGACAGACAACACACTTAATAGGAGCCATTTTGGGGTCTTTACATAAACACACAAATGGAAATGAAACGTCACATATCCCAGCATGCACCGCGCGCTTCTTCGTCATCCATTGTTCCCACGCAGTTAGCAGTCTAGCTTCGAATGCCCTGTTGACACCAATATCTAGCGGCTGGAGGTCTTTTGTCAATCCACCCGGAATGACGGCGAGTATTGAATTAAGCGCGTAAGCGTGTCTCTTAATGTGCTGTTATGAGCTAGCAAATATAACAACTACACTACCCAGCATGCAACGATAGTTACGAGCATGCGCGGTAGCCCTGAGAAGCGTTGTATGCTGGGAGTTAGAATGTGGTTATGAGCACGCTGTGAGTAAACGTTGAGAACTCAGTTAACACGCCTCGTCTGCATTATTTATAATTAGACAGACAACACACTTAATAGGAGCCATTTTGGGGTCTTTAAATAAATGATAAATGGGTTGTACTTGTATAGCGCTTTTCTACCTTCAAGGTACTCAAAGCGCTTTGACACTACTTCCACATTTACCCATTCACACACACATTCACACACTGATGGAGGGAGCTTCCATGCAAGGCGCTAACCAGCACCCATCAGGAGCAAGGGTGAAGTGTCTTGCTCAGGACACAACGGACATGACAAGGTTGGTACTAGGTGGGGATTGAACCAGGGACCCTCGGGTCGCGCACGGCCATTCTTCCACTGCGCCACGCCGTCCCAAACACACAAATGGAAATGAAACGTCACATATCCCAGCATGCACCGCGCGCTTCTTCTACGGGGAAAAAAGATGGCGGCTGTTTACCGTAGTTGCGAGACCTAAACTTTATGAAAATGAATCTTAATATTTATCCATATATAAAGCGCACCGGGTTATAAGGCGCACTGTCAGCTTTTGAGAAAATTTGTGGTTTTTAGGTGCGCCTTATAGTGCGGAGAATACGGTAATTGGTGAGATTGTGAGTTTTTCCAGTGCAGCATGGTGTGGCTCATGTATTCAGGCTAACTGAAGTTAAAATCCATATGTGTAGAATATGCGCATCTGATTAATATTATGTAAGTGAGCAGCAGCAGCGCGCGTGTGTATTTTCTTTAGTATTGACTTTTTACATAAGGCCATTTTTGTTTGCGTTTTATCTGCTGTTGAAATATGGTCATCCAACATTGTTGTTTTTTTTACCAAGCCCTCAAGTTCTGATTGTTTCCTGGAATGGTGTAAATCAGTCCAATCTAAAAATAAATAAATAAATAAAAAACTTTTCAAGCAGCGTAAAATAATCCTAGCCACGCAAACGGGGGCAGCATTAAAAAAATATCTAAAATTGATATGATCATCAATCGACACTCTTCCCGACCGTGAATATTTGTCACTGTCCACATCTTATACAAACATGCACCCTGAGCACATGTGAAGACAATATTGTAATTTCCTAGCAGTCATAAAAAAAAATCTCCTTGCAGGCCTATTAATCTTTCATTCAGTTATGTCAGACGCTTGCCTTTTACCAGAGAAGTAGCACTTTGAAAAAAAGTGATCTTGGGGAAAGTCAAAATAATTGATGGCATTGTAACAGCAGGAAACACAATTCTTCCATTCCTCCACAAAGATGTCAACTTTGGCAGGCCGCGAGGGGTGGTGGGAAGCATTAGAACATTCCAGCTAGCTATCTGCAGCTCATTATACACAATTAGGTCATCATATATAAATATCGCAGATGGGGCCTCGCAGGACACGACGCGTGGGCACTGGAGGCGGTAAAAAACCGGCCAACAAATCAGGGGTGACCTTAGACCCCGCATCACTGCCGTCTTTCGTTTCGTTGCGTCACCGACGATGCATTTTGGCGAAGCCACCTGCTGAGGCCGAAACAAGTGTGAATTAACTCCGTGTGACAATCTGCTTTTTCTTAGACAGAAATAACGTTTGCAAAATCCCGTCATGCTGCTCCTTTTTTTCATAACCCCCCAATCCACACACACATACACACACATTTGTTCTTTAACTGGGCTGCATGCTGTCAATCAAGCGCCATTCTGTTTTTTTATATATTTCCCTAAGAATACAACCAAATCCAAATTTAGGAATGACCTGCGAATTCAGTTAGACCAGGGGTGTCAAACTCATTTTAGATTTGGGGCCACATAGAGAAAAATCTACTCCCAAGTGGGCCGGACTGGTAAAATCACAGCACGATAACTTAAAAATAAAGACAATTTCAGATTGTTTCCTTTGTTTAAAAATGGAACAAGCACATTCTGAAAATGTACAAATCATAATGTTGTTGGGGTTTTTTACACTTACATGTTGCGGTTATTAATATGTTATCTTTATTTATCTATCAAGATAAAAAATAATATCAAAATCAAATTACAGGATGTTATTTTTGAAGTGAAGTGAATTATATTTATATAGCGCTTTTCTCTAATGACTCAAAGCACTTTACATAGTGAAACCCAATATCTAAGTTACATTTAAACCAGTGTGGGTGGCACTGGGAGCAGGTGGGTAAAGTGTCTTGCCCAAGGACACAACGGCAGTGACTAGGATGGCAGAAGCGGGGATCGAACCTGGAACCCTCAAGCTGCTGGCACGGCCGCTCTACCAACTGAGCTATACCGCCCAGTATAGTTTGTAGTTTGATCATTTTCCTCGACTGGTGCACTAACATCATGTTTTTTTTTGTTGTTTTTTTTTTACATAATCTACAAAGATACAAAGAATTGCTATTGTGACATCTAGTGGACACATTTAGAACAGTTTCTTTCATTCAAAAATGTTGGCTCATTTTTATACTTGGCAAACTCATTCCGCGGGCCGGGAAAAGCCTGTTCGCCGTACGTTTGACAACCCTGAGTTAGACTGACTAACATTTGTACAATTTTTTTTTTTTGTACGATAATTCAGCAGATTGCTCTTGTCATATTGTCTTTGACCAGTGTAAACATCTATCCATCCATCCATTTTCTACCGCTTATTCCCTTCGGGGTTGCGGGGGGCGCTGGAGCCTATCTCAGCTACAATCGGGCGGAAGGCGGTGTACACCCTGGACAAGTTTTAATTCGTGACTATGTCATGTAGCTAAATGTTTTTATTTAAAGGGGTCATATTATGTGGTTTTTCCTACATTTAAAAACTTCTCCTTGTGGTCTACATAACATGTAATGGTGGTTCTTTGGTAAACATCTTGCATAGATGATGTTTTACAGACCATCTTCAAGCCGGTATCTGACACTCTTCAGGATGCAGCGTTTTGTGGGCGGTCTTATTTACGTGGCTCCACTTCAACGTCATCCATGTTGTCATTTTTAGCACTTGCATGTCGAGTCTACTGACAGATATAATTGCAAACTAAACGCTACTTTGTATTAGAAACGGCAACAGCGGAGGATGCATGTGCATGTACGAGCCTGTCTGCCCCACGACACAGGATAGAGAACTTTTTGACTACAATCACAGACTACAATGGCGGACTCGCGCTAAACTTTTTGGGTAAACCTCTACCATACATGGAGATATTCGATGATGTCACACTTGGGGAAAAACATCAACAAATGGGGCAAATTCCAAACAGCTCGTTTGGAGGATGTATAAAGGAAGGCAAGATTGTTGTATAAATATCTCCGCCATGCCTCCATTGTTTGATTTCAAATTCTCTGCAGGTCCCAAACACACAAAAACAGGTACAAATAGGGAGGAAACATTGGTTTTGCATAGTATGTCCACTTTAAAGTGTTAAAGACTTAGTTATCTGATTTAGCGGCCCGAGGCCCAGAGAGGGAAACTTTTAGCAAAAATATAGTCACTTTCTTTTAACCCGTCTTCGGAAGTCAAGATTTTGGGTGACTGAGCTTGGTTTTATTCCACACAATAAATACTCCACTAAAATCAAGTTTTATCATATTAAAAATATAGCCAGAGTCTGCCCCATTCTCTCTCGGGCCAACATGGAGACGCTAATGCATGCTTTTCTTACCAGCCGTATTGATTACTCTAATGCCCTGCTTTCTGGTCTTCCTAAAAAATACAAAAATAAATAAACGTACAAAACCACTACAATTACTCAAGCTCAGCTGGTTGTGTGCTGACTGGGACTAGAAAGTGGGCCCATATAACACCAGTTTGAAAAATCACTGCATTGGCTCCCCGTGTGTTCCAGAATCAATTTTAAGATTTTTTTACTGTTTTTTTTTTTAGTGCCTTAATGGTCTTGGGCTTTCTGGCTCCGGTCTCCAAAATATTCCAAATGTCTGGACCCATACCCACGGGGAGAAATTATTCCATTATTACGCCCCCTATTTGTGGAATAGCCGGCTGGAGGTCGTCAGGGCTGCAGAGAATGTTATGATTTTTTTAAAAACAAGCCCAAGACCCAACTTTTTAACTTAGCGTTTAATTCTTCTTCTTCGTCATCTTATAATTTTTTATCATCTTTTTAATTCTGGGTTTATCTAGTATTTATTAGCATGCATTTATCACATTCCAATTTAATTAATTTTTATTTACTTTTTAACTCCTTATTTATGCAATATTGATGCATTTTACTAATTATATTGTATCATAATATATTGTATTCATTTGTTTTATCCTCTTAATATACTTTCGTTGTATTGAGTTGTTTCCAGTGTTTCCTCAGCGGGGGCCGTCTGCACAAGAGGCTCTGATGTGTCACGGCCGCCGTGGCTCTGGTTCATTGGTTCCTTGGCGAGAGGACTCCCAGGTCCCTCGTAGTGTGCCCTGGATCAGGGTCACTGCGGTTGTGGCCCCTCATCATGCAGCTGCATAAGATAGTGTCACCTCGTTCTTCATTGCTCAGCCACCTATGTTTTAAATTACTTTTATTAAGTGTGCATGTGTGTGGTAGAGGGAAAAGGGTGTTTAGGGTGGGGGGTGTTTGACTGTTTTACCCTGGGGTCATATAATGAGGATGGGAGGCACTGGTTTTTAAATGTAAAGCACCATGTGTTACATTTTATATGTATGAAAAGTGCTATGCAAATTACCGGTAAGTTTAATTGATTGAAATGTTTTAGCTACACATTGTCATTTCCGAAGTAAACCCCAGCCTCCTCAGCTGCTTCACTCAAGTCTCAGAAATGGCCCCAAGCATCACTGAGCTTCGAACACTTGCACTTATGAAGATGAGGATTTCTCTAGCAATGCTCATTATTGCTCTTGACTGACTGGCAGATGCATTTGCTGGAGTGAGACCAACTCTGTAACACTTACCTGTGACAAGTGTTATAAATCTTTTAGTAGAATCGCCCTGCAGCAGAGCAAAATGTGTACAATCGGACTGTGTTTTATTGTTATGCTGGGTGTGGTCGTTGGGCTGTAACCATCAGTACCACACACTCGGTGACTCAGAACAGACATGTCTTTCATGACCATTTCCTCTTGAGAACTAAGAGAGTGTGGTAACTGGAGCATAGGCTGCACATTGTTATATTTGACATGACCTTACAGTATATGACTGAAGTTAACTATTCAAGATGTTGATAAAGTCTTTCCTCATGCTTCCACCAGCCTTCTGAAGGAACGTTTTTGGCAAAGTTTTTTGGGGATTTTTGTGAAGTGGGAGCATGGTGCAGAAACAGGAAACAAGCGGTGTGGGAATAGCAGGGCGACCTGACACCATGTGTGCAGCAGCAGGGTACAACGTCGTATCCCAGCGGGGCCCACAGCACATTAGTCTCATGTAAGACCACTACTTCACTCCCCCTCTTGGTCTTAATTTGCTTGCAGTTTTACTTTACCAAGTGGCTAATAGGGGCATACATTAAAACACAACCATTATGAAATTCAGAGCACTCTGTTTAAAGAACCTGCTGAAAAAATAGTCTGCTAAATTGGCCTCACTTTCCACCTGTTTGTGTTGTAGCTATAAGTGAAACCTTGATTTACTAACCCCTCTATTTGCAAACTTTTTTGATTTTAAGGCTGAAACGACGCGTCGACGTCATCGGTTATGTAAATACGTCGACGCCGTTTTTGTGCGTCGGCGCGTCGTATATTTACGTCACACTACTGTCATGGCGGAGCGCAAAGCAGACGATGCGAGCGAGGGGAAAAAGCACGCCAAAAGTCGTCAAAAGTGTGGGAGTATTTCAATAAACGGCCTAATAATGTTATATGCACACTGTGTCGAGCGGAAATGGCCTATCATAGCAGCACAACGGCTATGAAGGAACATTTGAAAAGAAAACCGACAGCGTTCTTGCCATCACCATCAACTAGTCAATCGTTCGCGTGCGTATACGTTGTCATCATTACACAAAAACATGAATGTGTCATTTGTATCTGCGTTGTGAATTCATAAACTAAAGCACCGTTTCGCTCTGAGAGGCGCGTTTGGCGTGCCTGTTCAGTGTTTACAAAGACTCGCTCCTCTTTAACGCTGTGGAGAGGCGGGGCCGGCGAGCGAGCGGCGAGGTGGGGCGCGCAGGGAGCGACGCCGCAATCATCCAATCTCCTCTCGCTGAAGAAAAGGGGAGCAGCAGAGAGAGAGGGAAGAGAGACTGGAAGGAGCCAGAGTGAAGCTGACGTGGAGCGAGAGAGGAGGAGAGACAGAGACGGGACGACGAGCGAGCGAGGAAGAGGAGCCGAAAAGCGAGGAAAGAAAGAGAAAAGAGTTGGAAGAGAAAAGACTTTGTGTAAAATTAAAAGATTGTAAACCTGACAAAGCCGTCTGGCGTTCAGTCTGTCGGTCCTGAAAGAACCCCACGGCACAAAGACGTGTCACAAACGCTAACGTTAATTAGTTGTGCAAATACCTTTTACAACATTAACAGTTACATATACTATGTACAAACGAACAATTAACTTTCACTTTAATCATACTATCATTGTTGTGTTATTAAGCAAAATAAGCAATACTTTTACTTTTGTTGAAATGTTTACACTGTACACTTTTTTTGTATTGGATGTTTAGCTTTATTTTTGCACATTTTAGCAAATAAGCAATACTTTTACTTTTGTTTAAATGTTTACACTGTTACAGAATATTTCCGTTTTGTACTTTTTTGTATTGGATGTTTATCTTTATTTTTGTACATTTTAAAGCAAAATAAGCAATACTTTTAATTTTGAAATGCTTATACTATTGCAGAATATTAAGATTTGCACTGGATGTTTACTTTTATATTTGCACATTAAAAAGCAAATAAGCTACTTTTAATTTTGTTAAATGTTAAAAGTTTTAAATGTTTACATTGTTACAGAATATTTTGTCATGTTGTTGTCAATGTTGACTGAGTGGCCATACTTTTTTTTTTGTAAATAAAAGCCATGCCTTTTGAAAAAACTGGCCTACATTTATTTTTTCCTCTTCATTTTAAATTAAAAAAAATAATCGGTAAAAGGAAAAATAATCTATAGATTAATCGAAAAAAATAATCTATAGATTAACCGATTAATCGAAAAAATAATCTATAGATTAATCGATAGAAAAATAATCGTTAGCTGCAGCCCTATTTGATTTACAAACTTTTAGATAGAGCCAAATATGCCTCTGTGTGCAAACCGTGACTCTGTGTATGAACGCTTCATTCATTCATTCATTTTGTGTCACGCCTGCAGGCAAAAAGCAAGGCGAAGCATTTTCGGGGTTGTGTCATTTGCTGCGCAGTACAATACGAGTCACTTCTCAGAGCTTTTGTCTAGTTTTGTCCATTTTGCTAACTCAATATGAGTCCCAAATAGACAACAGACCTGCGTGGAAAAGAGGGAATCGCTATGGACTAAAAAAATAAATAAATACAATAAAATACATTAATAGCACTGACAAGTATGGGATATCAACGAAGCAGGCTTTGTACCAGAGCAAGTTTTAATTGATGATAATGAGACTGGACTTTTCTGGGAAAAGATGCCAAAGCAAACTTGTGTCACAGCGGAGGAGAACACTACCTCTCCTTCAGCGGCACCTCTCCCAAGAACGCACACACAAAGCCATCCACCTTACCCCTCCCCTTTCTCACTCTGTCTGCTCCTTTCTTGTCAGCTCCTCCTTTGCCGATGTTAATGTAAGTGAATTTTACTTTTAAATGTCTATTATTGTGCCAAATATGGTTGTTAAAGTTAAACGTTTTTTTGTGATTTTGGATCATTTGTGAAGGCACCAAAGGGACTTGTGTGTGTGTGCGCCTGTGTTTGCAGAGCAGCGCATACAGAACACAGCAGCTTGTTGTTGTTTTGGCTTGTTGATAAAGGGATAGTTGGTCCATCACCCCCTCAAGTTTGTTTGATATACAGTACTCAATAGCACTTTATGTTGTGTTCAAAGTGTACAAACCCATTAATCATATTTACATTGTTTCTGGTGGAGAAATTTGCTTCATTATACAAACTTTTTGATTTTTGAACCTGGTTCAAGAACCAATTACGGTAAGTTGTAAATATGAGGTTCCACTGTATAGGAGTTGTTCATATCTAACCAATGGCAGCTAACCAATTGGGCCTGAGGGGCGTTGTGCCCACTGACTGTGTAAGATAAATTTAGCTTTGCTTTAAGCTTTAACAGCCACAGTGGAATATCGCCTACCTGCTCACTTAACACTGCCTCTGTATTTCACACAAGGTGGGTTTTTTTTTTTTTTTCGCAATTTCCCGTATGATGCTCCGTGGCTTGATATCATCTCCCTGACAGAACGTGTTACTCTATCAGGATCGTAAACACTAAGTGTGACTCGGTGACGCACGGCCCCTCCATGTCCCCCCTCAGGTCCAATTCCCTGCCGATGCTGAATGTAGGTCACGTTCAGCTGCTGTATGAGTATTTGTTTTCTTGGCTGTCACCTCGCATTACACCACGTTGTCTCTGAACGAACATCTGCAACGTTGGGGTCTCTCGGACAAGACCGGTTATTTTAATGCACGCATGCTTGCTTTCGAAAAAAAAGGGAAGAACCGGGCAGAACACTGCCTCATAGATTATTCATGCTAAGTAATGGAGGTGTCAAACCAAAAGTTTGGATACCATATGGCTGGACTACACTTTTGAATTGGTCACAGTTTCATAAAGCTAAGGACCTGTGGCGCCGGACCACTAGGCAAGACTTGTTTCCCACAGAGTGGTGATATGCTCATGAAGCACACAAATGTGTCCTGTCCCTTTTTGAGAAAGTATTCATGAGCTCAATTTATGTTAATAAGACCGTCTCTTTCATTCAAACCTCCTCGGGCAACCAAAAAGACCTCAAGGAAAAGATTGTTGACGTACACAAGAGTAGAATGGGCTACAAGAAATTTGAGAATATGACCACTATTGGAGCAATATTTCATAAATGGAAGAAATACAAGACAACCGTCAATCGCCCTTGCTCTCGAGTTCCGTGCAAAATTCCACCGCAAGGGGTAAAGAATGTGAAAAGGTCAGGGACCAGCCCAACATTATACGAGAGAAACTGGTTGAGGATCTCAAGGGAGTTTGGGCCACGGTCACCAAGAAAACCAACACCTTTTACTGTCATTAATGAGATCCTGCTGTGTCTGCAAGGCCCCCTTGCTCAAGACGACACAAGTACACCACTTATCCGGCCCCGTTTACACTAATCCGGATAAGGTTATCCAGGGTAAATCACACCTAACCTTATCCGTGTCCACACACAACAATGCCACCGTTTAAGACCCCCCTCCGTCCGCCAGCGCAACGCGACCGAGTACGCATGCGCGAGAAGAAAAGAAAAAAAGCGTCCCTCTGCTCCAAGCTCTCCAGTCGATGACTTTACTTCACTGTGAAGTTATTTAAGAGCTATATTGTAAATATTTTGCTATGCATTTTACATTTGTTTGCTGCGTTTTGTGTGCAAGATTTTAAATAAAAATGTATCTCCTTTGAACAATATCCAGTGTTGTGATATTTCAATTAACTAGAATCCAGTGTGCTCTGGGGCCCTATTGTAGTGAATCACACCTGAGACATCATACATTAATCAAATCTTTATTAGACATGAGAAAGTAAACAATGCGATAAACAGTTTGCGACACGAGGGGATGGTTCCATTTTTCAGCTGCGTGCTAATGGCGGAGTTAGCGAAGATGCGGGCATCATGCACACTGCCTGGCCATTTCACAGTCACATCTATAAAGCAATATTTGTAGTCACACACTGGCTGTATCACATCCACGGGAGGAAGGGACGAAGTTTTTCGGTAAATATTATCACAGCTGACCCGCACATATGAAAGTTCTCTTGCCGTCTGAGAAGTGTTGTATCCGAAATAGCTGCATTTGCCCGTTCCCTTCTCTTAAGGTATTGATTTGTGATTTCCAAAAGCGCCTGTACATGTACAAGGAGAAACACGGGCATGTCTCACTTTCTGGCGTCACTTCCTGTGTGGGGCGTGGTCTTTCTGGCGTCACTTCCTCTCTGAACTCACTTTGTAAACGATCAATGAGTCCATACAAAGCTAAGTGCCGGAGATTCAAGAATTACACAGGTGACTTACCCGTGTAAAAATTTGTCCGAGGAGTGGGACCTTAAACGCTGGTTTAGTGTGGCTTAAACGCTGGTTTAGTGTGGCTTAGGCTAAATAATTATTCGTTTGAGGGGTTAAAAGACTTAGTGTAGACATGGCCTCAGGTTCAACAATTGTTAGTCACTGTTTCCATGCACTAGATTAGTTTGATTTCTTAAATAGTTCATTTATTTATTTATTTTCACACCTACGTGTGAATTCCAAGTGTCCATGTACACTCTCCAATGCGAATATTGGCCATACACCATGTGCCTCCCGTACACTGGGGGGGCGCTTATTTCATTTTAGGGCAAATAAATGAATTATTTTTCCGGCTGACCTATGACATCACAGTAGCCATCTGCAAATCCTTACAACTTGTATTAAGTGATGTCCGCTGTAATATAGGCACAGATTCCAGATATTACATCTCGAACGGCTATGTTGATCGTAAATAGCAGACACCATCAAGAAATGATCTTGGATTGCACCACGGATAAGACGCTACTACCAAGAATGTATCGGGCGGATGCAGGTCCGAAGCAAAAAAAAGACCAGAGGAAGAGTTTTTCCGAAGGAATTTTTGGATGAAGAATCATTAAAACAAAACTTATGAATGTCTCGGAGTTCATTCGTATTTTGTTCTGGAGTCCGAATTAAGCCGCCATTTTACATTTCATTAGGTAACTTTAAATAAATAGTTTTCTTTTTTCCTACTATCGAAATTTTCTGCTTTTATTTTTTGAAGCAAATAGTCTCCTCTTAAAAGTTAAAAAGTACCAATCATTGTCACACACACACTAGGTGTGGCGAAATTATTCTCTGCATTGACCCATCACCCTTGATCACCCCCTGGGAGGTGAGGAAAGCAGTGAGCAGCAGCGGCGACCGTGCCCAGGAATAATTTTTGGTGATTTAACCCCCAATTCCAACCTTTGATGCGGAGTGCCAAGCAGGGAGATAATGGGTCCCATTTTTATAGTCTTTGGTATGACTCAGCCGGGGTTTGAACTCACGACCTACCGATCTCATGGCGGACACTCTACCACTAGGCCACTGAGTAGGTTATCATTCCAATTGTTGCTGTTTTTATTGAATGGTATTTGCTTCCGAGTTGTATCCCGCACGTAAAGACTGGCACATGCGTGATACGAAGGGTCCTCTCTCCGGCCGCACACACAGTGGTTTCCAGTTGCATAATCCAGATGTTAGTCCGACTTTTCAAAAACCGAACACGATCGAATTAAGGTGTTTCCATGGGTTGTAGAATGCTTATTTAGAGCCGGACAAGTATTGAATGACTACGTTTCCATGCACTAAATTAGTCTGATTTCTCAAATAATTCTGCTCAAAATAAGCATTCTACAACCCATGGAAAAGCCTTAATCGGATCGTGTTTGGCTTTGGAAGAGTTAGACTAACACACCTAGATTATGCGACTGAAAGCCAGATCTACCGAGTGGGTGTGGCGGTAACCTTCGTATCGCACATGCGCCAGTCTCAACACGCGGAATATAAGCTTTAAGCGGATCCCGTTCAAAAAAAGGCAACAACTGGAATGAAGAGGAGACTGTTTTTTTTTTGCTTCTCAAGTTAAAAGAACGGAAGTGCAATGATGGGAGCGAAAAAAGAAACATTTATTTAAAAAGGTAGCGAAGGAAATGAAGAATGCCGGCTTTATTTGAACTCCCAAACAAATACGAGTGAGATGGAAGATAAAGAAGCAGGTATATTACAAGGCAAAGAAGAAAGCGTACACAAACCTCTTCATGCTGCGTTTGCGCACCTCACACTGATTATCAATAACTCTGTATTCAACATAAGTGGCAAGCTTGTACAAACAATAGCAACTCTTATCTGAAGCTGTATCAGGGCACATACATTTTTCCTTTTGCCTTAAAACTCTTTCCATCAATCCCCAGAGCTTATTGAATAAACTTTGAGACATTTGAAAGTTTTCTTTCCATTCTCCTCCTGAAAATTCCTTTAAAACAACTCTGTCCCACCAGTCTTTTCTTAAGACCCACATCAAAGCAACTTTAAGGCTTTCTTGGTAGTGGTGTTATGTTTATGGCACAATCTAAGATCATTTCTTGATGCTGTCAACTATTTAACAACAGCATAGTGATTAGAGATGTAATATTTGTAAGGTACAACAACAACTGGGCTGTTGACTTTCAAGGAGCCACAATGATGCCTTGTTTTTATGTGACGTCATAGGTCAACCGGAAAATCAATACATTTATCCACGCTGAAAGGAAATAAGCACCCCCCAGTGTACGGAAGGCACACGAATCGTTGAATTAGAGTGCGAATAGACACTGGGACTTCACATGTAGGTGTGAAAATACAAAAAACTGAATTATTTGAGGAATCAGACTAATTTTGTGCATGGAAATGTCGTCATTGTGATGTGGTTGAGCTCTTAGGCCTCAACTGGAGGCCAAGAAATGCTGAATGTGCGCCCATCAGCTGGTTGAGCATGGAAGTGGAAAGTTCCAGTTTCTCTGCTGGGTGGTTTCAGAAGACTTCACTGCATTGAGTGAGTAATAAATGTGGTCATAGAGCATAGACTCATGGATCAGAACCACCTGGCATCAGCTTGAACACTGAAAACGGGTGATGGCACTCCCAGCATTACAATGAACTGAAACATTCTGCCAGGTAAACAAAAGAGGGGTTCGAAATGTACCATGTGCTGCGGTCTGGTGTTTTGGTGCTTTAACACGGCATGCTGTTTTCTAATGACAGACTGGGCGGCGGGGACCAAACAACCTGTTGGTGGCCACTTCCATCAGTGAGCATCTTATTTGGAGCCTTGCAAGGGTGTGGTACTGATAGTGAGATGTCGGTCGTCAACCCACCTCCAAGATGTCAATTATTGGCGCCCCGGTGAGAAATGGTAATAAATGAAAACGCTGGTTGTACTTGTAGATCTATAGCCCTGGTCATAGATCAGAAGATGTGAGTGCGGCAGTTTGTGCGAGGGTGTTCGGACATTGGGTATTTGGGCGTGTGCATTCGGGAGTTTGGGGAGGGTTGGGTTGACATTGGGCATTTAGGCGTGTGCATTCGGGAGGTTGGGTAAGGTTGGGTTGGGTTGGGTTGACATTGGGTACTTAGGCATGTGCATTAAGGAGATGGGGGAAGGTTGGGTTTGCTTGCAGAGGTGGGGGTGTGTTTTTTCTGCGGTGAACAGGGAGTGAACACATGTATTTGTGATTGTTGTGATATGTAGAAGGGGTAGGGTTATAAAATGTAATCTTTGCTTCTTCCAACTCCTTTTCGATCTTGTTGAGTTGTGTAATTGTGAGCATGAGATATGATATATGCGTGTCGAAATAAACTCAAGCACATTAAGTTTCTGGATTGGCATAGCTAGTCTTTAGCCTTTAGTTCCAATCTGTGGAGGTAGCTGAAACTTCAAGTTGCAAAGTGACATCCTTGAAACCTTCAAGATTTGGAGAGAATCTGTAAAAAGGAGGGGACCAAAAACCCCTGAGGGGTGTGATTAGGAAACATTTAAATTCCAAACTACATTGACAAGAGGAAGGTCTTTAATTATTAGGATTTGCATGTTGTGCAGAGATCTAGCTTGGGGAGATTACATGGCATAATTAGAGTCCATTCGTTAACCTTTATTTTCCCCGCCCCCATTACAACCCCCGGTAGGCGCTGAACTCAGTCTGACCTGTGGGAATTCAGCGTGGATGTCACGGCGTCCCTTGCAGGGACGAGAGACGCCTTGCAGTCGACCGGGTCACATGCGATGTTCATGACAGCCAACTGAGATACCGGGAGATGACTAAATTGAGTCTGCGTATTTAACGGGCTGACTGCCCATTTGTGTTTACATGTCGCCATACTGTGATGGTCCGTCTGCATCAGAAGTCATACTCTTAAATCAGGGTTGTTCGACTTGTTTTGGGGGCCACATTTTCAGAAGCCTAAGAAACAGTGAGAGGTCTCCCTTCACTGTTACTCTTATTTTGTAGTTAATGTTAATGCAAGGCTCTCATAGCCCTTTTAGAAGGGGTGACTCCACCCACAACTTTTTGTTCTAAGACTGTCTAAAATAATGAGGTGAGTAGAATTTAAGTTTACGCTAATGAGCTGGTGACTTGTCCAAGGTGTACACTGCCTTCCGCCCGAGTAGAGCTGGGATATGCTCCAGACCCCCAGCCCCACGACCCTGAGAGGGACAAGCGGATGAAAATGGGTGGATGTATAGGATCGAAAGTTTAACACTTTATTCTACAAAACAGGAGTAAGTCCAAACAATAGAAATACCAGTGCTCTGAGAGAATGAACCAAGCTATCTAAAGGTTGAGGCAGTCTCTAAAAGGGTCGCCCGTCTTTCATGCATTTGTCCACCTAGGTGGCTGTGCCCTTGAAGGGTATCGGAACTGAATGTTAACTTGACGTATGTGCCGAGCACGCACACATACCGTATTTTTCGGAGTATAAGTCGCACCGGAGTATAAGTCGCACCTGCCGAAAATGCATAATAAAGAAGGAAAAAAACATATATAAATCGCACTGGAGCTCGGCCAAACTATGAAAAAAACTGCGACTTATAGTCCGAAAAATACGGTACTCCTCCTTCACTCTCTCCCCAGGCTGGTACTTCATGACACCAGTGTTAATATATGTGTGTATGAGAATGCATTGATTAAAAACATATGGTGTATTCATTGTGTTTATCTTCTTCGAGCAAAACAAAGGCCAAAACTAGTCATTTCTAAGGTTTACCAAGGAGCGAAAATATTCCCATCACACTATAGTAGATGGATGAACTTGATTCCCGGGCGCGGCCACCACTGCTGCTCACTGCTCCCTTCACCTCCCAGGGGGTGAACAAGGGGATGGGTCAAATGCAGAGGTTAATTTCACCACACCTAGTGTGTGTGTGACAATCATTGGTACTTTAACTTTTTAACTTTTTTATTAAGCCCTCAGATGAGTACATTTATTTGCCACACACGCAAAATAATAGGTAAACAATAACAGTGCATGATTCTGTAGGCGACTTATCTTCACACTTTTGCCTCAATAAATGGCAGAAAGTAAAGCACAAGCTATTTGTCTACACTGATCAGAGATCCTCTATATAGCAGGAATGTTGTGCTGTTTTTACAGTGAGTTGACAAGAAATGTTTGTCTGAACAGTATTTTTTTCTTTTTTTAACCGCTGAAGTCTTCCACAACAGCTGTTTTTCAGGAATCTGCTGTAAAATGTCATGTGTTGAACTGATGTCATTCTGTTGGCTTTTGGCCTGTGGGCTGCCAGTTGAATACCCCTGTCTTAAAGGGGAACTGCACTTTTTGTGGAATTTTGCCTATTGTTCACAATCTTTATGAGAGACGAGACAAAAGTTGTTTTTTTTGCATTTTTATTTGTAATATTTGGCCCATTCTAGGTGGTTAGCAATGCACCTAATGGAAGAAATCCATTCTGCCTCTAAATCACTTTAAAAATGCTTTACCCACCAATGCTCTAACCACTAGTGGTTAGAGTGTACGCCCTGAGATCGGTAGGTTGTGAGTTCAAACCCCGGCCGAGCCATACCAAAGACTATAAAAATGGGACCCATTATCGCCCTGCTTGGCACTCGGCATCAAGGGTTGGAATTGGGGGTTAAATCACCAAACAAAACATGATTCCCGGGCGCGGCACCGCTGCTGCCCATTGCTCCTCTCACCTCCCAGGGGCTGAACAAGGGGATGGGTCAAATGCAGAGGACAAATTTCACCACACCTGGTGTGTGTGTGACAATCATTGGTACTTTAACTTTAACTTTAAAAAACAGTCAACAATACTTAATTTACATTCCGTAACATGTATAATAACCAAGCTGTAGCAACATTGTTATTGTAAGAGCGAACACTGAGGAACTATTTTTCTAGCGTAGTAATGCGTCGTCTTGCGACAACATGCTACGCTGTTAGCCGTAAGCTAGCTACGGAAAGGGGTGGGCTTGCTACTGCTTGAACAGCTGAATGGCTTTTGAGTTCCTAATGCAAAACACAATGCGATAGGACAATCATTTATCTGTAAAGTATTAGCCCATACTTCATGTTTTGTTCGTACACAGCTAGCTCGGCAATGTATGTAGTAGGGGTGCAACAATACACGTATTTGTATTGAACCGTTCGATACAATGGTGGGTTGATCCACTTCTGACAATACACTTTGTGCTGAAAGCTAAGTGGGTCTGCGCCTCCCACATTCATTCAGACCAAAACAAGCTGCTGAGACAAAAGTTGCATGCGAGGCTATGCCTTCTGTAGCTTGTTGCAACAAGACTAATGCCTCAAATAAACCTGAAATCAAAGATCCTCCACCATCATTCAGATCTGGCGTGTGGAACTACTTTGGTTTTTGGTTTTTGCGTAGGACCCTGCTGGCAAGCGTGTCGTATACAAAAGTAAGTCGCAAGTGTCACACAATGATGAACTACAACAGTGGAAATAGAACAAACATGACAATGCATTTATGCCAACATCACCCCGATGCGGAAATAGGTGGAACCAAACAAACACAAAGAGCAACAACCCACAGGCTACAAACTTTACCCATGGCATTGAGAGAGCCATTAGCACATAATTCAAAGAGGGCAATCATCAATAAAAGTAGCAATCGATCGGGCGATTGCTACTTTTATTGATGTCAAAATGAGACCCTTTTCTGTTGTGAAAAATGTCGGGTTTGCTGCGAGCCCTGTTAGAAGATTCCTTCACGAACCTATTTCACCGATACCGTAGTTCCTGCAAAAAAGTAGACATAAGCCCCATTAGAGACAGCAGTGTCTGTAGCACCCGCTGTTACTCTGCTGTTAAGAATGCACCACAGAAGATGGGTGATCTATTAGATGCATTTATTTTATTTATTTTTTATTTTTTTACAAGGTGCTGCTTTTGTTTTTTATGGAACTAAGTATGCACAGCATAAACATGCGGCAGGTATAGCTGCATCAGATACATTTAATTTATTTTAAAAACTGTACTTTTCAGTTGATACAAAAATGTTGATATAATTTCAATAAACTACAAGTTTAAAAAAAAAAAAAAGCATGGGAAAAAAAAATTCCATTGAAAAAAAGATCGGTCACTCTAAAATTTTGAACCAAACTGTGAATTTTGTGTATCGTTGCACCCCTAGTATGTAGTTGTACTAACAATAGCAAGATGTGCTTTATGTATCATGATCAATATTATAGTGACTCACTTGATGGACAGTCGTGCTTTTGGTCCAGCTGGCTGGGGACATTTTTTCCAGTTTAGTTTGGGTAAGCACTCCATTTATGTGGGCATAGCTTGGCTCCAAGTTCCACATTTACAGCTTTGAGTCACGCCGACCTCACTCTCTCTGTGTCCGTCTACTCAAATGTTTCACCCTCTCTTTGTGCTCGCTTCTAAAACCAGCAGTTCATTCTCCGTATATTCAGGTTCCAAAGGATAAGGTTGTAAATCCTCCATTTGTAACCGGAAGTCGGAAATGTGTTGCTCTGGACACGGAAATAAATGTGCTGAGGAAAAAAGTTCTGGTAATGCTTGAAATTACCAAAATAAGGTAAATACAGTCAAACCTGTCTATAGTGACCACTCAAAGGAAACGAATAAAGTGGCCACTTTAAGCAGGTTTCCCGCCATTTTTAATTTTTATACACGTTGACCTTTAAACAATTACATACTGTACGTGCATGTACCCGGAATTGTAGTAAACCATTTCTAAAATACAGTTTTGCAAGCTTTCGAACCTTGAACAGTGCTTTTGAATTTGAGCCTGCTCAGGATGCTGTTTTCCATTTACGCCAGACTTTTGGGGATTAGTCAACTGCGCAAAGCTTGGGGAGCTTCGAGGAGACTTGCCGAGTTCCGGCGCGGCTGCATGGTCCGGCGGCTCGTGACCCCTCGGTTGAGATCCCGTTGCGGCCACCCGCTTAAGAAATGAAATTTTATGGACTGTTGTATTTTTTTTGATATCGGTGGCCACTATACAATGTCCAAAAAAATGTTTTGGGATGCAAAATAAGTGGCGGAGTTAGACAGGTGGGCACTATTTTCTGCGGAGGAAATCTTTGTGGTCACCATAGACAGGTGACCGCGAACCTAGGTTTGACTTTATTGTACATATTGTTATGAGCGTGTCTGTTACCACATTATATATGTACTTTTACCTTTACCTGTACTTTTACTTGCACCTACTCAGTGGCCTAGTGGTTAGAGTGTCCGCCCTGAGATCGGTAGGTTGTGAGTTCAAACCCCGGCCGAGTCATACCAAAGACTGTAAAAATGGGACCCATTACCTCCCTGCTTGGCACTCAGCATCAAGGGTTGGAATTGGGGGTTAAATCACCAAAAATGATTCCCAGGCATGGCCACTGCTGCTGCCCACTGCTCCCCTCACCTCCCAGGGGAAGAACAAGGGATGGGTCAAATGCAGAGGACAAATTTCACCACACCTAGTGTGTGCGTGTGTGTGACAATCATTGGTAACTTAACTTTAACTTTTAGCCTGTGCATAACAGGTTGATGGAGTGTTTTGAAGCTGTTTGAAAGGGCTTTGATGATGTCTACCATAATAGGCAAAATAAAAAAATAGTGCAGTACCCTTCTAAATGCCTTAACTTGTTTTCAAGGCATCCATATTGCCTCACTTGCCTTTTGAAGGCTGTTAGAATATTGTAGCAAATATACATTTAAACACACCGTTTACAGAAATTTACATTTAAATACACTACATACAGAAATCTACATTTAAACACACTGTATACAGAAATCTACATTTAAATACACTGATTACTGAAATTTAAATAACACAATAATAATAATAATAATAATGGATTAGATTTCATATCGCGCTTTTCTATTATTAGATACTCAAAGCGCTCAATATATACATTTAAACACACTGATTACAGAAATATAAATATTAACACAATGTATACAGAAATACACATTTAAATACACTGTATACAGTAATTAACTCAAAATGTATTGAACTGACGACAGGCTGTTGGTCTCTCCTAACCTGTCAAGCTGACTCCTAACAAGGACTTGTCTTGTTTTGAAAACATCATAAAGCTGTTATGGCTATTCCTAATCGCTGCACAGTACTGTAACAATGTTGACCGTGTGTCTCGTAAACT
Source organism: Nerophis lumbriciformis (assembly GCF_033978685.3). Lineage (NCBI taxonomy): Eukaryota > Metazoa > Chordata > Actinopteri > Syngnathiformes > Syngnathidae > Nerophis > Nerophis lumbriciformis. The sequence goes on from NC_084556.2 coordinate 4,659,734, forward strand.
CAAAGCTAATATTAATAGAATAATTACACCTCCTTTAGATTTAATCAGTTTGATTTAATCAGGCGCCTCCTGATGGCCTTTTTGTGCCAGAGCCACCTGGTCTATTATTCCTTGGACGCGCCCCCACTTTCGTGAGGACTTGTTTGGCCATGGATGGTCCCTCTGGATCCAAGGGACTTGTTGCTCTATGGACTATAGGAAGAGGAAATAATTATTGATCGGGGCTCACTTTTTGGCAGAAGCTGGCTAGTGGAGGCTCCGCAAATGGAGCTGACGTAGGCAGCCGATAGGCCTCTGAAGGAGTGAGACCAATGCTGTCACTTTCATCTGTGTCCTTTGTTTGAATACATGTTGTTAAATCTTTCAGCAAAACCTAGCCTCTGCCTGTTAGATTCTACCCACGTTCTTCAATTTAACAGTGGCTCAATGCATTTTGATTGTATTAGGAAAGACATTAATTATTCAGATTCTCTGAGGCCGTGACTGTGCAGGAGCAACATGTTCTGCATGATAAAAAAAAACATACTGTATGTTTCAGGTGGGGGGGTGGGGGGGAAGAACATGACAGTAAATGAGCAGATGGCGTCAATGACTCCCGACCAATGTGGTGTGGAAACAAATGTCCTCTCTTGTGGGTTCTCGGTGAAGTCATGCTTGGCGTTCCTTGCCGCCCCCGAGCATGCGTCACTCATGTTGCATTTGCCGTTGCAGGGACACGAGTCCAGAAGCACAGCCTGCAGACTGCACAGAACCTCCTGCAGGAAGAGGTGGCCCATGCCGAGGAGCGATCTGAGGTAAAACCCCAAGAGTCTTCACTCACTCATAATGAAAATGAACTGGCATGCGGTGGTGGCGTTCCAGCAACCCAACAGAGCTCCTTGGAATCATTCTCCCGGTAATGTCGCGTCTTTTCCTGTTGCTAGGCAGATTTCGTACCGATCAATCCATTCCGATTAGGCTAATGACAATAGTCACAAAACGGGCCAGGCTTATAAAACTTATTTTTACTTTTTATTAATTTCACAGTCTGTATTAAATATATATCCTAGAAAGAATACAGCTTGTAAATATACATGCACATCTGCATGCCTCCCTTCTGGTTACAACAAAGAGCGAGTGATTTACAAAACGCCACATGATCATTTCTTTGTTTGCGCTGCTGCTTCATACTTGCATTGATCCACAGTAGGCACCTCCCCCTACCCTAACCCACCCCACGAGGTCCTAATCAATACCTCCGCCTGCAAATTAGAGTGTACCAACAACCCCCTTTTCTTATGTTAAGGTAAAAGAATGTAGTTGTGTTTAAAAATGCTTCGGAGGCCGTGCTAGCGTACACATACGTTTCTATTACCATGAGAAAATGACTTGAGGACAAAACAAGAAGACTAAAATGCTTGATTGTCGCCTTTTTTCCCCCCGACCAATCTTGCTCAAATTTTAGAGACACGTGCTTGTCAGACACTTATAGATATGTACCAAATTTCGTGGCGTTTCGGCTAAACATCCTAAAGTTACAAAGGGTATTTTATGAAGCGCAGTGAGCGGTAGGGTAGGGAAGGGTACCGAATCTGGTACTATGTTGGCACCGACCAAATCCCGCTGGTCCTACCTGGCACCGATTTGCGTAAACTCCCAACGGTGCCATATTACAGTACATGGGTTGCGCATGACGTCAGACTTAGGCAGCAGTGAGAGACACAGCTAAACTACCTCAAGGTAATGCCGCAATTTCCAATGCCAACAAAGAAATTGACTCAAAACCCACTTGTACGTAACTAATGTAAGGCTCCATTTTTTCTAAAAATGTGCTAGCTTGATGCTAATATACATTGGCTTTGCTATTGACATGCTAATGATTGGCATTAGCGATTTTACAAGGCGATTTTAAGTCCTCCAAATGTGTTAAGGCCAGGATGCACGTTGCATTCAAACAGCTGATGCGTAAAAAGTACAATACTTACAGTATTAACCTTTTTAGGGCGCCTCCAAAAACAAATCCCGTAAACTATACACTACTGCCATCTAACGTCTTGGATTTGCAACTGCAACTTAATGTCGTACTTGAAAATAAAGACTCAGAAACGGGATAATAAAACAAGATATGTTGAACAGCAGTTTTCATAATCAGCTTTTTAAGTGTTGGAATAAACTGTTATTATATTTTATAAAGCAATATTTAATAACACACACAAAAGTGCCAAAAATCAGGGACCGTATCAGTTCAAATGTGAACAGTACCCATCTCTAGTGAGCTGAGTGAGAAATTTCAAGTCAGTCAGACGTAATGGGTTTAATAAAATGTGGAAAATTCCTGGTTCTGCTACAAACCACAGCGGCAGGGGGAAAATGTCAACTTTTACTGGCAAAAATCTAAAAGGGCTGCATTTACGTCGACTAAAAGACGTTTGCATAGGGTTGCATTGCCAAATAGTGGCCTGGCATGCACATTATGGCGTTTTAGTCGCTGTTGTGGTTTGTTTAGCCATCTTTAAAAACAGGAAAAACAATCACTTTAAAAAATTTAAAAAAAACAGAGGTTGTTAATTAAGCGAACACCTGCTGGGATTTTGTGGGATGTCTTTTTGTCATCGGTGATTGAAGCAGTGATGCTGGAGATTTAAGGATACAAAGAAATCCGACTCCCTCTTCAATGAAATGCCGTCCAGCCGGTAAGAATGTAAATCTGATAAGCCGGTTTATTTATGGAAGCCTCATTTACATGAATCTCTCGGTTAATTAAGAGCACGTCGACGCTCTCTCGTTCAATTAAAGCCACGCCGAGCACTTTTATAACGTCCCACTTTGCTCCTTGTTGGAATGCGTGGGAATTGCAATGACCCAAATATTAAATAACGCAGTTAGAGTCGCTAAACAGAAATAGATCACTTTCTTTCTCTTTTGACCTATAAATGTCGTTACAGTGACAATCGATGCCTTTAAAGCAGGTTCAATGCATGCCATAGTAAATATTCCCGGCCTGCCCGGTGGATTTGACCAATTGGACCTGTAGATTTGTCCAGACAAATGCCAGTACCTTCAACGACGGTGATGAGCTGGTCGTCCGGCGCCATCATTTCCATGATGAAATCACTTCAGGCTTGTCTCTGGCAGACTTTTTGCACTTTTCAAACGCCGCGCCGCCAGAAAAAAGCCACAGGCCTTTCTCTGCGGCTTGCTCTAGGGCAGCTGATTGAATTGCGACGTTTTTTTCCCCTTTCGGGGGAATTCTTGCAGAACAATTACACGCAAAATGTCTTCCTGTGAAACGGCGAAGAAGTCCCATACGATCGACACTGTTTACAAAGAGCTAAGGGGAGGAGAAAAGGAGCGCTGGATTTTCTCACCCCAGCCCACCTACAGCACACGAAGGGTACAATTAGCCTCATTGGAGCGTTTGTTTTTTTTTACGCCCGCATTCATCCGTTAAAAGTTACTCATATCGGCCTGAAAAGAATCCGTTCATCGTGTGCCCCTGCTACAAACCCCGTTTCCATATGAGTTGGGAAATTGTGTTAGATGTAAATATAAACGGAATACAACGATTTGCAAATCATTTTCAACCCATTTTCAATTGAATGCACTACAAAGACAAGATATTTGATGTTCAAACTCATAAACTTTTTTTTTTTTTTGCAAATAATAATTAACTTAGAATGTCATGGCTGCAACACGTGCCAAAGTAGTTGGGAAAGGGCATGTTCACCACTGTGTTACATGGCCTTTCCTTTTAACAACACTCAGTAAACGTTTGGGAACTGAGGAGACACATTTTTGAAGCTTCTCAGGTGGAATTCTTTCCCATTCTTGCTTGATGTACAGCTTAAGTTGTTCAACAGTCCGGGGTCTCCATTGTGGTATTTTAGGCTTCATAATGCGCCACACATTTTCAATGGGAGACAGGTCTGGACTACAGGCAGGCCAGTCTAGTACCCGCACTCTTTTACTATGAAGCCATGTTGATGTAACACGTGGCTTGGCATTGTCTTGCTGAAATAAGCAGGGGCGTCCATGGTAGCGTTGCTTGGATGGCAACATATGTTGCTCCAAAACCTGTATGTACTTTTCAGCATTAATGGCGCCTTCACAGATGTGTAAGTTACCCATGTCTTGGGCACTAATACACCCCCATACCATCACAGATGCTGGCTTTTCAACTTTGCGCCTATAACAATCCGGATGGTTCTTTTCCTCTTTGGTCCGGAGGACACGGCGTCCACAGTTTCCAAAAACAAATTGAAATGTGGATTCGTCAGAACACAGAACACTTTTCCATTTTGTATCAGTCCATCTTAGATGATCTCAGGCCCAGCAAAACCGACGGCGTTTCTGGGTGTTGTTGATAAACGGTTTTCGCCTTGCATAGAAGAGTTTTAACTTGCACTTACAGATGTAGCGACCAACTGTAGTTACTGACAGTGGGTTTCTGAAGTGTTCCTGAGCCCATGTGGTGATATCCTTTACACACTGATGTCGCTTGTTGATGCAGTACAGCCTGAGGGATCGAAGGTCACGGGCTTAGCTGCTTACGTGCAGTGATTTCTCCAGATTCTCTGAACCCTTTGATGATATTACGGACCGTAGATGGTGAAATCCCTAAATTCCTTGCAATAGCTGATTGAGAAAGGTTTTTCTTAAACTCACGCATTCGTTGACAAAGTGGTGACCCTCGTCCCATCCTTGTTTGTCAATGACTGAGCATTTCATGGAATCTACTTTTATACCCAATCATGGCACCCACCTGTTCCCAATATGCCTGTTCACCTGTGGGATGTTCCAAATAAGTGTTTGATGAGCATTCCTCAACTTTATCAGTATTTATTGCCACCTTTCCCAACTTCTTTGTCACGTGTTGCTGGCATCAAATTCTAAAGTTAATGATTATTTGCAAAAAAACAAAACAATGTTTATCAGTTTGAACATCAAATATGTTGTCTTTGTAGCATATTCAACTGAATATGGGTTGGAAAAGGATTTGCAAATCATTGTATTCCGTTTATATTTACATCTAACACAATTTCCCAACTCATATGGAAACGGGGTTTGTAAAATATGGCCATGGTTTTATTTGTTGACTACTTGACAAAACGTCATGAAGGAACTTCAACATGTAACGATATGAACATTTCAAATCACGGTTATGATTATTATCACAGTATTGTTGAATGTGCTGAAAAAGGACTGAAAAAATTAATAGCCCCACAATATATTTCATTGGCAGAAGAAATATGTTATTTGATAATATTGTTCTGGTTACTTAAAGGGTAACTGTACTTTTTGGGGCGGAATTTTGCCTGTGATTTGGAATCCTTATGTAAGACAAGAACACATGTTTTTCTTTTTTTAATGCATTCTAAATACTAAATAAATGCGATCAAAAGTCCGCTTGCAATGGAGCCCACCAGCGCCGCTCTATTCTGCTCATAAAGCCCTTAAAAAACACCCACACACCGCAATTAAGGTTTTATATACATGATGTAAGTATATATGTAACGTAGTAAAAGCCACATTTATAATAATATTTAATATTTATGTATTTTGCTAATTTTAAGCATACGCAGCGCGTTAATTTAAAAAACGCATCACGACGTTCACTTTTTTCAGCAACATCACTGATTATTACTCACTGCAGACTTCATGAGAGCCAACAAGCATAATAAAATATCGCTAGTAGTGTCGTCCCGATACCTATATTTTGGTACCGGTACCAGAATGTATTTCGGTACTTTTCTAAATAAAGGGGACCATAAAAAATGGCATTATTGGCTTTATTTTAACAAAAAATCTTATAGTACATTAGACATATGTTTCTTATTGCAAGTTTTTAGGCGGTATAGTACCGAATATGATTCATTAGTATCGCGGTACTATACCAATACCGGTATACCGTACAACCCTAGTGTACAATGTCTGCTGTCATTAGATGAAGAATGACTCATAATCCTGGCAAAGACACGGGTGGGTGGAACCAAGTGTCTTTCCGTGTCGTTTTACGCCATTTCGGGGTCTAAATTGGGTGTCAAAGTGTACCAAGTTGCCGGATTACATCCCCATCCTTCTACTATCCAGGTGAGAGAAATGATTTATGGTCTACAATAAACTTCCACGAGCAAGGAAGCAAGAAAGCAGCTGACCAGTCGATCATGTCAACATTGGCACACAAGCTTTTGATAACGGTGCCGCTATAAATTGTTCGTCTGCATTAGCGCTTATAATAACAATATCACTAATACTTGGTTAATATTCAAGTCACAAAATGTAAAGTATTGTTGCCACTAATTGAATGGTGATTTATGGGGTTTTATGGTTGTATTTACGTTTATTTACGAGTTAGAATGCTTTAAAAAAATCCATCCGTCACCATGTCTCTCATAATGATTGTCAACGATAGGCAAAATTCCAAAAAAAAGTGTAGTTCCCCTTTAAGAACCTTTTTTTTTTCCTGAGTGCTTAAATTAGTTTATATTCATTAGTTCTAATTTGTAAAAGATTTTGTGTTTTCAATGATACAGAAAAAGTGTGTTGGTTCTGGTTTATGTAATGTTTGGCAAATTCCCATCTTGTTGTCATATTGCTTTGAGTATCGTATTGATCTGTCTGAGAGCACAGCCTGTAGGTTTTATGTCCACAATTAAAATATCTTAGTAGCTCAAACAGTAATGTGTTTAAATAAGTCTATTTAGAGGAATGTCCTTTTTTTAATGGACAAAGATGTTAATGTCCCTTGTTTTCATGTTAATGCTAGCCTGCCTATCCGGTGTCACTGGTCCTTGAGTTAATCAAAGTGTTATCAGTCGCGGTTTTAATATCATTTTTATTTAAAACGCTTATGCTAACTGTGGGATGTTTTACCGCGGTCTATAATTATACCATTTATCGTTACTTACCATTCGTTCTAGGGTTGTACGGTATACCGGTACTGGTATGGTATCGCGGTGCTAATGTATCAAACGTTACTATACTCTGTTTAAAAAGTACCGGTTCCCGGGCATGATGGCGCGTCGTCACGCCGTGACATTGCTGGTTTTGCGAGCAGACAAGGTGTGTAGACAGAAAAGGGAGAATGGACGCACTTTGGTTTAAAAACTAAAGATAAAGGTGAAGTTATAACACTGAAACGCCCCCAGGAAGAAGTGTTTTAAGACATGGCTAGCTAGTGTTTTAGCTACTTCTAAATCACTAATCCTCGCCTCCATGGCGACAAATAAAGTAAGTTTCTTACAAGTATCATCCCTGCAGGACGAGGAATAGCTAAACATGCTTCACTCCACACCGTAGGAGGATACAATAGCTAACCGCTAACAGCAAGCTAGCACCCCTGTATGTACCTTATTTTCCGCACCATAAGGCGCCCTGGGTTATAAGCCGCGCCTTCAATGAACGGCATATTTCAAAACTTTGTCCACCTATAAGCCGCCCCGTGTTATAAGCCGCATCTAACTGCGCTAAAGGAATGTCAAAAAAACAGTCAGATAGGTCAGTCAAACTTTAATAATATATTAAAAACCAGCGTGATGTGGGCGCGCATGGAGTCGTATATCAACATGGACGGAGCTGCGTGAAAAAAGCCACCCGGCCTCTTCGCGTAAACTTACCTTAACCACTCGCTCATCTTTTCTTCATCCATCCATCCCTTCGAGTTAGCTTTTATGATGACGCCGGCTGGAAAGGTCTCTTTTGGCAAGGTCTTCCTTTTGAATATCACCATGGGTGGAAGTTTCTGGCCATTAGCATGGCAAGCTAGAACCACAGTGAAGGATGACTTCTCATTCCCTGTGGTGCGAATATTCACCGTACGTGCTCCCGTTGTATCCACAGTGCGGTTCACAGGAATATCAAAAGTCAGTGGAACCTCGTCCATGTTGATAATGTTCTCTGGCCGGATCTTTTTTTCAGTTATCTTGTTTTTACAATATGCACGGAAAGTAGCCAGCTTTTCTTGAAAGTCTTTAGGCAGTTGCTGTGAAATAGTAGTCCGTGTGCGGATGGAGAGATTGCGTCTTTTCATGAACCGGAAACCTGTCGCTTAGTAGGAGCCATTTTGTGGTCTTTACAGATGTAAACACACAAAGGAAATGAAACGTAATATCCGCGCCCTTCTTCTTCTTCTACGCGGGCGGGTGGTTGCTTACAGTAGAAGAAGCGCTTCCTGTTCTATGGGGGCGGGTGCTTACCTTGGCGGTTGCTTGCGTAGAAGAAGAAGCACTTCCTCTTCTACGGGGAAAAAAGATGGCGGCTGTTTACCGTAGTTGCGAGACCGAAACTTTATGAAAATGAATCTTAATATTAATCCATATATAAAGCGCACCGGGTTATAAGCCGCACTGTCAGCTTTTGAGTAAATTTGTGGTTTTTAGGTGCGGCTAATAGTGCGGAAAATACGGTAAACAAATGCCATTGGTGGATCTACACCTGACATCCACTGTAATGATACCAAGTACAATAGCGTATCTAGTCGATACTACTATGATTACATCGATATTTTTTATCGTCACAAAATCTTTTTTCCTATTTTTAAAATTCATATTATATTTATAAACTCAGAACACATATGAAGACTTTGAATATGACCAATGTATGATCCTGTAACTACTTGGTATCGGATCGATACCTACATTTGTGGTATCATCCAAAACTAATGTAAAGCATCCAAACAACAGAAGAATAAGTGATTATTACATTTTAACAGAAGTGTCGATAAAACATGTTTAAAAGAGAAAGTAAGCAGATATTAACAGTAAATGAACAGGGGGATTAATAATCCATTTTTACAGCTTGTCCCTCATAATTTTGACTAAATAGAATGATAAATGACACAATATGTTACTGCGTACGTCAGCAGACTAATTAGGAGCCTTTGTTTGCTTACTTACTTCTAAAAGACAAGTTGTCTAGTGTGTTCACTATTTTATTTAAGGACTAAATTGTTCTTCGATTGCAATCAGAAACATATGTTTAATTCACCGTAAGATTTTTTTATAATAATGCCATTTTTTAGTGGTCCCCCTTATTTAGAAAAGTATCGAAATACATTTTGGTACCGGTACTAAAATATTGGTATCGGGACAACACTACTTCTGACACAAGTCAACATGTTCCAAAAGGACTGAGCGATGGTGAGGATGAGCATTTTGCTGCTACAACCCAGTGTGCTGCGTCACCGTGACAACCGTCGTCCCGGGGCCCTCTTGTCCCGAAAGCAAATCCGGCGGCCTCCCGCAGCGAGCGACGTGACAGGAGCTGATTACTGGACACTCGATGAGAACTCCCAGATGGACGAGCTTCAAACCTCTTAGTCCTGGGAACTCATCCGGGGCTTTTCATACGTTGCCAAAAGTAACAGTGTTGTCATCCGGGCCTTTGTTGCGTACAGTGAATTATTACAACGGACAAACCGGGCTAAAGTTCACGTGTAAACATCCCGCCGCTTATTAAATTCTCCGCAGAGGATTTTGTTTGAAGGCCCCCGTCGCCCCTTTGTGTGCATCGTTGTCTTTATTTTGTCTGGCCTGCTTCACAGGAGCTGCTGGACAAGTTCATGGAAGGGAACGTCAGTCTGGATGAGTTCTTGGACTCCTTCCAGGGCTCCAGAAGGACTTATCATATACGGCGAGCACAAGCGGAGAAGATGCAAGAGTTGAGCCGCGCCAAGAGGCAGGCGGGCAAGGAGAAGGAGGAGACGGCGGCGAAGGTCCCGTCCGAGCGGCTCCTCCCGGACCCGCCGCGGCCCAACGGCCTGGTAGCGCAGGCACCTCTCCGGGTGTTCCAGGTGCGCTACGGACTCACGCCAGCAATCCTCCTCCCGCATTACCCTGCATCTCCGCCCAACCACCAAAGCAGGACTCCCCCGCCGGAGCCGCACCAAGGACACGTGCTCGCCTCCGGCGGTGCCCCGGGGCACAGACAACCGGTCGGCCTCAGGGTCATCGGGCAGCTGCCGGGGGGCTGGCCGGCTCACGGGCGACCTGTGCGGCTGCAGCAGCTCTACAGGCCCAACCCCCAACAGCCCGAACCGCCATTTCGATAGCACCACAAACACCCGCTTTGAAAGGTCTGGGATCCTAAGAAAGACGAGGGTCCGCTTCTTTCATGTTACAAAAGAGCGACAGCGGCGAAAATGGCGTTCTGTACAAACCCTCGTTTGACGCTCCTGAACGAGACAAAAGACGTCTTATTTATTGTCGCACACGTGACCATCGACTGAAAAACCTCTCAGCTATTTTTTATTCTTCTTCATATTTATTCCCGTACATCCTGCTTTCGATGGCCGCCTTCAAAGATGCTGAAGAAAGAGCTGCTTCCCCTTTCAAGGCAGACGTTCTTGTTCCTTCCCTCCCCCTCGGAGCGGAGGATTTAAATCTCCACGGGAGGAAGTCAGACTCGTTAGCGGCGCTCCCGCAGCTTTTGGGATTATAATAATCGTCCAATGTTATTTTTTTTTTTTTTTTTTGGAGGGGCGGTGCTTTGTTTGTTTTTCTCACACAAAAAGTCGACTGTGTTGACAAACTTCTTGAAAAATGTCTTTTCAGAGGCCAGTGCACACTTGCATCAATAATGATCATACTTGCCAACCCTCCCGGATTTTCCGGGAAACTCCCGAAATTCAGCGCCTCTCCCGAAAACCTCCCGGGACAAATTTTCTCCCGAAATTCAGGCGGACTCAGGTCCTCCACAATATTAAAAAGCGTACCTGCCCAATGACGTTATAACTGTAGAATGATGGAGGGCGAGTTCTTGGTTTCTTATGTGGGTTTATTGTTAGGCAGTTTCATTAACGTCCTCCCAGCGCGGTAACAACACACAGTCACTTTTTTGTATACCGTAAAGCAGTTCGTCTGCCGTAAACAGCAATGTTGTGACACTCTTAAACAGGACAATACTGCCATCTAGTGCATTTGATGAAAGCACTTTTGTGCGTGCCACACAGCAATGCATCAGAGAGGGTGTTCAGCATGGTTCGAAAAATAGTGACAGAAAATAGAACAAGGATGGACAATTCAACCCTTAACTCAACAATGAGTAGATGAGTGTTATGTGTGTGTATATGTGTAAATAAATGAACACTGAAATTCAAGTATTTTTTATATATATATATATATATATATATATATATATATATATATATATATATATATATATATAATAAAATATATATATAACAAAATATATATATATAATAAAATAAATATATATATATATATATATATATATATATATATATATATATATATATATATATATATATATATATATATATAGAATTCACTGAACGTCAAGTATTTCTTATATATGAGAAATACTTGACTTGGTGAATTCTAGCTGTAAATATACCCCTCCCCTTTTAGCCACGCCCCCGTCCCACCCCGACCACGCCCAACCCCACCTCCCGAAATCGGAGGTCTCAAGGTTGGCAAGTATGATAATGATCAAGTTATACATCTAATACAGGGGCCCCTTTGTGGCCCTCGACTTAATTTCATAGTTAAGGGCAGTGCTTCTCAAATAGTGGGGCGGGGGGGGGCGTGATAGGCAATAGTAGTAGTCTATATCTCATACTTGCCAACCTTGAGACCTCCGAATTCTGGGGGTTGGGGGGTATATATATATATATATACTGTATATATATATATATATATATATATATATAATTTTCCCTAGAGGGGGGGGGTGTTACCCACATATGCGGTCCTCTCCAAGGTTTCTCATAGTCATTCACATCGACGTCCCACTGGGGTGAGTTTTTTCTTGCCCTTATGTGGGCTCTGTACCGAGGATGTCGTTGTGGCTTGTGCAGCCCTTTGAGACACTTGTGATTTAGGGCTATATAAATAAACATTGATTGATTGATTGATATATATATATACTACTCAGTGGCCTAGTGGTTAGAGTGTCCGCCCTGAGATTGGTAGGTTGTGAGTTCAAACCCCGGCTGAGTCATACCAAAGACTATAAAAATGGGACCCATTACCTCCCTGCTTGGCACTCAGCATCAAGGGTTGGAATTGGGGGTTAAATCACCAAAAATGATTCCCGGGCGCGGCCACCGCTGCTGCCCACTGCTCCCCTCACCTCCCAGGGGGTGATCAAGGGTGATGGGTCAAATGCAGAGAATAATTTCGCCACACCTAGTGTGTGTGTGACAATCATTGGTACTTTAACTTTTTAACTTTATATAGTACAGTACGGTAATGAAAACACAGTTTTACTAACTGTACTGTACTTGCTGCTTACTTTAATAAAAAAAACAAAAAAAACCACTTACCTTTTACTATTTGAGTAGCTTTAGAACGGAATGTTGCTTGCAAGGTGGCCCATAATACTGCGTTGCCGCGGCAATGCCGCCGCCTTGTGCTTCTCTGACTGTTCATGAGTGACTATATCCATTCGGCCACCGTATTATGGGTTATAGATAAACCTATGGATAACGGAGACATATATAATAGTCTCCTTTTCAGGCGAGAGGACGCTAAATGCAGTGTCTTTAAGGCACGCCCCCATTATTGTTTGACCGGCTGGAAATTTTGGATATTACAACTTGCTGTAGTTTTGAAGCAATGCATGATGGGAATCCGGCTGTTGTGTGTCAGTGTATTAACGTGCCGGCTGGGATAAACACACGCTGAGAAATAGCTCCGTGCCTGCCTACTTTATGGCTTATAGATAAACTTATGGATAACGGAGACATATATAATAGTCTCCTTTTCAGGTGAGAGTACGCTAAAGGCAGTGCCTTTAAGGCACGCCCCCAATATAGTTGTCCGGCTGGAAATCGGGAGATTTTCGGGAGAATGGTTGATCAGGAGAGGCACTGACATTCGGGAGTGTCCCGGAAAATTCTGGAGGGTTGGCAAGTATGACATATCTTAACACAGGCAGATGAAAAAACAATCACTTCAGGTGGGGGCGTGAAAAAATTATGTCCCGGAGAAAAATGTGCGCAAGTTCCAAACAGACACTTTCTTGTAGTGCTTCTTAAATAACGGTGTCGGGGAAAGGGGGTGCGTGAGAGGCAATATAGCGTAATAGCATCAAAGAACTATTGTGGCACACACAGATAAAAAAATTAACAGTAATTCCGGGGGAGCGTGAAAAAATGCTGTCCCCTGTGGGCAAACGTTAAAATAATTGAAAATCACTGATTTAGGGTAAGGCAGCACGGTGGTACAGGGGTTAGTGCATGTGCCTCACAATACGAAGGTCCTGGGTTCGATCCTGGGTCTTTTCTGTGTGGAGTTTGCATGTTCTCCCCGTGACTGCGTGGGTTCCCTCCAGGTACTCCGGCTTCCTCCCACCTCCAAAGACATGCACCTGGGGATAAGTTGATTGGCAACACTAAATTGGCCCTAGTGTGTGAATGTTGTCTGTCTATCTGTGTTGGCCCTGCGATGAGGTGGCGACTTGTCCAGGGTGTACCCCGCCTTCCGCCCGAATGCAGCTGAGATAGGCTCCAGCACCCCCCGCGACCCCAAAAGGGACAAGCGGTTTGAAAATGGGTGGATGGATGATTTAGGGTAATTGCAGCTAATAGGTACGTATATTTATTCCACTAGAATGAAGTACAACAGTGCAGACACATACATGATAGCACAACAAACCCAAAAAGCTACTTCCTGTAAGCAAGCAGAACTCAACAGTGTCAAAATAGACATTTTTTGACATTCAATTTGACATTTCTAATTACTTAAGTGTGTGAAAAAAACACAGAGGCTATATCATCCCTACAAGCCTGTTTTGCAGGTAGTTTTTTAGTACATAATTTAGAAACATTTTAATCATTGAAGATGTAATGTAAAATTCTATAACATACATTAAAAAAATATATATATATATATATATATATACATACATAAAACACCTTCTCAGTGTGTTTGCTTGTTTGTTTTTGAAAACGTTTTGCCATAGCTTCAGCGAAGAAAAATATATAAATTAGCCGCACCCTCTTATAAGCCGCATGGTTCAAAGTGTAGGGGGAAAAATTGCGGCTTATAGTAAATATTTACTGTTATACAAGCTGTACACTGATTACTCTGAAGTAAATCTAAGTTGGTATAAAGATAAAATGTGAGGAATGATATTAAGTTGATGATAAAAGATTGTAAAAATATAATAGGTATTGTCTGAAAAATACTGCCTTACCCTTAATAGAGCCCTAATACTCTCTGCGGTTGAGTAAATCTCAAAAAGCCATTTTTGTTATTTGAGGAAATGTTTGCTATTAAAGCCCTAAAATGGAAAAGTCCGACATGTGCCGTGTGAACGGAATTGAACGGCAATCGCTTTCAACACAACAGTGTTTACCGTCCCTGCCCCCGCCTTCTTACGCTATTCCCGCCGCCACCGAATTTATGTAGACATAACGTGAAAAAGCAGGTGAAGGTGCCAACTGATGCAACTGTGCACTGGTTGTCTGGAGAAGCACTTTTTGATCCACTCAGGAAAGAAAAAAAAAAACCCTCCCGTCAAGTCATGTTTGTCGTATTTGGGGAGTCTTTGTCATATTTCACCTGCACAACGGCTAAAAACAAATGAAGTCATTAAAGCAAACGACATAACTGTGCTCAAATGTTTGTTTTTTTATGTCCGCGTCTTTTCTATTCAGGATTCTTCCCCAGCAGTCTACTTGTAAACACAAAAGTATTGGGACACAAGTCGTCACCAAACTGGAAATATGTATTATCCAAATTAGTTTTTTGTTTTTTTTTGTTGTTGGGCGCGTTTGCATGTCATTGGAGCTGAGACGCACGAGGCTGCTGCTTCAGATCATTATTATGATCCACGTCGAGGCCCATCAGCTCCCAGCTAATAATAGCCGAGTCGGCGCTGGAAGAAGGAAAAAAAAAAAAAAAAAGAGTCACCTGCTGACATGTGGCAATACATTGTAGGAAATAGGAAACATAAAAACTATTGAGCCAATGAGTTTTATTATCCATTATTATCCACATTTTTTAATTTAATTTTTCCAAAATTGTATTTTCATAATTATTTTCCTAATAATTAGATGTTTATTTCCTTAAGTGCTTTTGTATTGGCTCAAGTTGTGCAGGTGTACCTAATGTTATGTCCGGTAATTCAAGCCACATCGTTGAAGGCTGCTGGGGGAACTTCCTGTGCATGCTCGTCTCCACAGGTGCGGTACGGTACAGTGTGTAACGGGACAGAATTGGACTCTGCGATTAGCGATTTCCTCTCCGACGTTCAAGTGCTCTTATACGCGACGTGTTTACAGGTGACATCATTCCCATTCGCCTCTCATGGAGTTGTCAATAAAGCACATTTGCTACTCTTGACTCTTTTTTTTGTTAATATTCATAAAGGGTCTATTCTATGTTCTTCAGCTTCAGAGCTTTTTACAGCTCAAAGATCAAAGGATGGTGTGTCAAACTCATTTTTGTGGAGGCCACATACAGTGGGGCAAAAAAGTATTTAGTCAGCCACCGATTGTGCAAGTTCTCCCACTTAAAATAATGACAGAGGTTTGTAATTTTCATCATAGGTACACTTCAACTGTGAGAGACAGAATGTGAAAAAAAAATCCAGGAATTCACATTGTAGGAATTTTAAAGAATTTATTTGTAAATTATGGTGGAAAATAAGTATTTGGTCACTTCAAACAAGGAAGATCTCTGGCTCTCACAGACCTGTAACTTCTTCTTTAAGAAGCTCTTCTGTCCTCCACTCCTTACCTGTATTAATGGCACCTGTTTGAACTCGTTATCTGTATAAAAGACACCTGTCCACAGCCTCAAACAGTCAGACTCCAAACTCCACTATGGCCAAGACCAAAGAGCTGTCGAAGGACACCAGGAAAATAATTGTAGACCTGCACCAGACTGTGAAGAGTGAATCTGCAATAGGCAAGCAGCTTGGTGTGAAAAAATCAACTGTGGGAGCAATTATCAGAAAATGGAAGACATACAAGACCACTGATAATCTCCCTCGATCTGGGGCTCCACGCAAGATCTCATCCCGTGGGGTCAAAATGATCATGAGAACGGTGAGCAAAAATCCCAGAACCACACGGGGGGACCTGGTGAATGACCTGCAGAGAGCTGGGACCAAAGTTACCATCAGTAACACACTACGCCGACAGGGAATCAAATCCTGCTTAAGCCAGTGCATGTCCAGGCCCGTCTGAAGTTTGCCAGAGAGCACATGGATGATACAGCAGAGGATTGGGAGAATGTCATGTGGTCAGATGAAACCAAAATAGAACTTTTTGGTATAAACTCAACTCGTCGTGTTTGGAGGACGAAGAATACTGAGTTGCATCCCAAGAACATCATACCTACTGTGAAGCATGGGGGTGGAAACATCATGCTTTGGGGCTGTTTTTTTGCTAAGGGGACAGGCCGACTGATCCGTGTTAAGGAAAGAATGAATGGGGCCATGTATCGTGAGATTTTGAGCCAAAACCTCCTTCCATCAGTGAGAGCTTTGAAGATGAAACGTGGCTGGGTCTTCCAGCATGACAATGATCCCAAACACACCGTCCGGGCAACGAAGGAGTGGCTCCGTAAGAAGCATTTGAAAGTCCTGGAGTGGCCTAGCCAGTCTCCAGACCTCAACCCCATAGAAAATCTGTGGAGGGAGTTGAAAGTCCGTGTTGCTCGGCGACAGCCCCAAAACATCACTGCTCTCGAGAAGATCTGCATGGAGGAATGGGCCAAAATACCAGCTACTGTGTGTGCAAACCTGGTAAAGACCTATAGTAATCGTTTGAACTCTGTTATTGCCAACAAAGGTTATGTTACAAAGTATTGAGTTGAATTTTTGTTATTGACCAAATACTTATTTTCCACCATAATTTACAAATAAATTATTTAAAATTCCTACAATGTGAATTCCTGGATTTTTTTTCACTTTCTGTCTCTCACAGTTGAAGTGTACATATGATGAAAATTACAGACCTCTGTCATCATTTTAAGTGGGAGAACTTGCACAACGGTGGCTGACTAAATACTTTTTTGCCCCACTGTATACAGTGGATATAAATAGCCTCCTTACACAATTTGCACAGGGAACTGTTTTTTATTATTGTACAGGTTGATTGTACAATTCAAGGTGACAAGCAGATATTTTATTTTTTTAATAACTTGTAAAAAAAAAACATGCTTTGAATATCTTGTTGCATGAACAGATGATTATATTAAAGTGTAGAACATATGCAATAGCATGCAGTACATTTTTCTGTCAAAATGGGGGGAAAAAACAATGACATTTAGCCAGAAAGAGCTTTATTATTTCACAGGGCACGTTACATGACATGGCGGGCCACCTTGGGCCTTAAATGACGTAGTAGGCGAGCCACATTAAATGACGTGGTGGGCCACTTTGGGCCTTAAATGATGTGACAGGTCAACTCAAATGATGTAGCAAAAAACCTAAATGTTGTGGTGGTCCACTTTAAATGACATGGCGGGCCAACTTTAAAGACGTAGTGAGCCACATTAGATGGTGTGGTGGACTACTTTGGGCCTTAAATGATGTGGTTGGTGGCCACCTTTGACCTATGACATGGTTGGCGGGCCTACTTAAATGATATGGCGGGCCACCTTAAATGGCGTGGTGGTCCACTTTAAATGAAATAGCGGGTCACTTTTGGCCTTAAATGGTGTTGTGGGTGGGCCACCTTAAATGACATGGCGGGCCAATTTGGGCCTTAAACGACATGGTGGGCAGGACAGTTTAAATAAAGTAGCGGGCCAACTTTGGCCTTAAATGGTGTGGTGTGCAAGCCACCTAAAATGACGTGACGGGCCACATTGGGCCTTAGATGATATGGTGTGTGTTAAATGACGTGGCGGGTCACATAAAAATAATGTAGCGAGCCACCTTAAATGGTGTGGTGGGCGGGCCACCTTTGGTCTGAAATAGTGTGGTGGGCCACATTAAATGATGTGAGGGGCCACTTAAATGTAGCGGGCCACCTTTGACCTTAAATAGTGTGGTGTGCAAGCCACTTTAATGAGACGGTAAACCAGTTCGGGCCTTAAATGATGTGACGAGCCACATTAAATGACATGACGGGCCACATTAAATGACATGACGGGCCACATTGGGCCTTAGATGATATGGTGTGCGGGTCATATTAAATAATGTAGCGAGCCACCTTAAATGGGGTGGTGGGCGGGCCACATTAAATTAAGTAGCGGGCACCTTTGGCCTGAAATGGTGTGGTGTGCAAGCCACATAAAATGACACGGTAAGCCAATTTGGGCCTTAAAAGACATGACGGGCCATTTTAAATGACATGATGGGCCACATTGGGCCTTAGATGATATGGTGTGTGGGCCACATTAAATGACGTGGTGGGTCACAAATAATGTAGCGAGCCACCTTAAATGGTGGGGTGGGCGGGCCACCTTTGGCCTGAAATGGTGTGGTGGGCCACATTAAATGAAGTAGCAGGCCATCTTTGACCTTAAATGGTGTGGTGTGCAAGCCAGGTTAAATGACACGGTAAACCACTTCGGGCCTTAAATGATGTGACTGGCCACATTAAATGACATGATGGGCCACATTAATGACATGACGGGCCACATTAATGACATGACGGGCCACATTAATCACATGACGGGCCACATTAATCACATGACGGGCCACATTAATGACATGACAGGCCACATTAATGACATGACGGGCCACATTGGGCTTTAGATAATATGGTGTGCGGGCCACGTTAAATGATGTGACGGGTCACATTAAATAATGTAGCGAGCCACCTAAAATGGGGTGGTGGGAGGGCCACCTTTGACCTTAACTGGTGTGGTGTGCAAGCCACCTTAAATGACATTGTAAGCCACTTCGGGCCTTAAATGACATGGCGGGCCATTTTAAATGAAGTAGCGGGCCACCTTTGGCCTTAAATGGTGTGGTGTGCAAGCCACATTAAATGAGACGGTAAGCCACTTTGGGCCTAAAATGATGTGACGAGCCACGTTAAATGACAGGACGGGCCACTTTAAATGATATGACAAGCCACATTGGGCCTTAGGTGTTATGGTGGCGGGTCACATTAAATAATGTAGCAAGCTGCCTTAAATGGTGTGGTGGGCGGGCCACATTAAATGACGTGATGGGCCACCTTTGACCTTAAATGGTGTGGTGTGCAAGCCACATTAAATGACATGGTATGCCACTTCGGGCCTTAAATGATGTAGTGGGCGGGCCACATTAAATGATGTTACGGGTCAACTTGGGAATTAAATGACATGGTGGGCCACATTGGGCCTTAAACAACATGGTGGGGGGGGGGGGCTACATTAAATTACGTGACGGGCCTCTTCAAATGACGTAGCGGGCCACTTTAAATTATATGGTGGGCCACAAGTTTGACATATGTGGCTTAAGTTTACCAGAAATAAGGTTGGTAACCAATTAGTAACAAACCACATCAAGTTGCACCTCAAATTAAAGTGCTAAGCGAGGGCTTTCTATTCATGTAGTCATTTTGTCATCATGGTTTCATATGTCTGGGGAAATTCAACTAGTGATATCACATTGGCCCGTGAGTCAATTCCAGACTTGGGAGCAATTCACTTTTTTGGATTCACAAGTCTTTGCAGTTTTCAACAATAAATGGAATATTTTCATAATTACAGCATAAAAACCTGTTTATTTTTTTTAATATAATGAGAGGCCTCTAGACACGAAATAACACCCACATAGTCCCATTTATAGTCCTTTAATCCAATATAGTAACGCTACCTCCGGCTGAGCCAATCAGTGGCCACGATACTGAACAGTGCGCTGTGATTGGTTGGTCTGGTGGCCAATACTGTATTATTGATCTTTTTTGTTCATTTAGCCATTTTTATGGTTGAAAATGCTCCATTTAGTATTCCAATAATATATACTTTAAAAAATGGTCGTCGTTATACCCAGTTAACATTAAAAAAAAAATGTCATGAAAAGACATTAGAGACATTTTCGCTTTGTTTGAGACGCTCTACTTAAATTGTTGATGGTGCGATTTGAGAGTAAGATCGAGAAGATGTATTTGTTGTGACGAGGCGCGCTCTGGCGCCCTCTCGTGGTCGGTTGTCAACGCACTGCTATCTTGCTCTGCTTGGTGTGTTGCTCGGCAGTGTTACAACGCCCTCTTGTGGACACATTCAGTACTTCAGTCACGCGAACCACCAAAACTCATTAAAAAAATTATTATTAAGGTGAAAGAAAACACCAGCAAGGGACTCAAATGTGGAAAAATATGTTTTATCTTCAGTTACTTGACTTCACAATGGTGGCATTTAGCAGCTGTGCTCTTAAAGCAGATCTGTCACTACCAGTTGGTGTTTAATGACAAAGTGCTAAAAGGTTATGTTATTCTATTTTTAATCAGTTTTACTTTTCCCCCAGTGTAGTTTTTCATTAAAACAGGCTCAGACCTTAATCTTCTCAAGTACTACCTACTGTGCCCGACAATGCAGGACCCCCACTTTTTTTTTTTTCATTTTAACGTCCTTCAAAGTCAGGGCCGTCCCTGGCTAAAATGGGGCCCCTAAGCAAAAGTTTGTTTGGAGGCCCCCGGCACCTCTTACAACGATTTTCCCATTAAAGGCAATACAATAACAGGTGTCCTATGGCCGACGTTATGTCAACAACAATAAGATTGTGTGAAAGTAATTTGCGTTTTTATAAATAATTTTTTTTTTAAATTAGTAATTCTACAATGAATTAAAGTTACATGAGGGTTGTTACCTTTTTATCGTAATAGCTTCTCTTTACATTTTTTTTTTTTTTTTTTAAAGTACATGACTTTACATTGTTGTCCTGGCTGCTCAGGACAACACGGCCAACGGGACCATAAATCAACACTAATAATAAAGTATGAAAATAAGCTGTATTTTTATGAGTAATAATCGTAATTGTACACGAGTTAAGGCTACATACGGGCTTTGATCGTTTTTTAGCTTCTTTTTACACATATACGTTTTCATCGTAATATTTACACTTGTAACAACGATACAATTTTTTTGTAAAAGTGCAATGCATGCAGGGAAGAGCTGATAATTACAATATTAATTTTGCGCCAGTTAAGGCGACATTTGGGTTTTCTGCATTATTTATCGTAATCGCGGTTATCTTCTTTTTACATTTTTTTTTTAAAGTGTGATGCATGACGTCTTCGTGCGGGGAAATGTTAGTACTTTTGTATTAAAGTTTTTACATTTTTATCGTAATAGCGGTTAGCTTCTTTTTACACTCGAGAATTTTTTTTATTTTTTTAAAGTGCATGACTTACGTTATCCTGGCTGCTCAGGACAACATGGCCGACAGGACCGTAAGTAAACAATAATAATAATAATAAAGTATGAAAATGAGCTGAAATTTTGCACGAGTTCAGGCTACATCAGGGTTTTGATCTTTTTACACCTTTACGTATTTTATCGTAATTGCGGTTATCTTCTTTTTACACTTGTAACGTTACAATTTCTTGTAAAAGTGCAATGCGGGGAAGAGTTCATGATTTTGGCATCAGTTAATGCTACAAAAAGGTTTCCGTGTTTTTGTCGTAATAGCAGTTAGCTTCTTTTTATACTTGAAACAATGTTAACATTTTTCTGTAAAAGTGCGATGCATGATGTTTTCTTGCGGGCAAAAGTCAATCATAATAATAATCATTTCGTATAAGTTAAAGGTTACACGAGGTTTTATACGTTGTTATCATAATAGTGATTGGCTTCCTTGTAAGAACGTAAACATTTTAGTGCGATGCATTATGTCGTCATTCGGGGAAAAGTTACAAATCTTAAGTCGTTTCTATGTTTTTATTGTAATAGCAGTTAGCTTCTTTTTACACTTATAACAACGTTACAATTTTTTTCTTTTTAAGTGCAATGCATGTCTTCATGCGGGGAAGAGTTAGTAACCAGTTTTGTATCTATTAAAGCTACATAATGGTTTCAGTGTTTTATCGTAATCACTCGTATCTTCTTTTTACACTTTTTCTTAAGTGCAATGCATATCTTTAATGCAGGGAAAAGTTAGTACTCATTAAAGTAGTAATTTTGTATCAATTAGGTTACATTTGGGTTTTTCGATTTTTATCGTAACAGCAAATAGGTACTTTTTACACTTGTAACGTTTTATTTATTTATTTTTTTAGATGCAATGCATGATGCCTTCATGTGGGGAAGAGTTAGTAATCATTAAAATAGTAATTTTGTATCAATTAGGCTACTTTTGGGTTTTTCCATTTTTATCGTAATAGTGATTAACTACTTTTCACACTTGTAACGTAACATTTTTATTTATTTTTTTATTGCAACGCATTATGTCTTCAAGCGGGGAAGAGTTAGTAATCATTAAAGTAGTAATTTTGTATTAATAAGGCTACATTCGGGTTTTTCGATTTTTATCGGAATAGCGGTTAGCTTCTTTTTACACTTGTAAAGTAGTAATTTTGTATTAATAAGGCTACATTTGGGTTTTAGATTTTTATCGTAATAGCAATTAGCTACTTTTTACCCTTGTAACGTTACATTTTTAGGTTTCTTAAAGTGCAATGCATGATGTCTTCATGCGGGGAAGAGTTAGTAATCATTAAAGTAGTAATTTTGTGTTAATTAGGCTACATTCTGTTTTTTTCGATTTTATCGTAATAGCGGTTAGTTTCCTTTTACACTTGCAACGTTCCTTTTTTTGTTTTTTTAAGTGCAATGCATGATGTCTTCATGCGGGGAAGAGTTAGTAATCATTAAAGTAGTAATTTTGTGTTAATAAGGCTACATTCGGGTTTTTCAATTTTTATCGGAATAGCGATTATCTACTTTTTACCCCTGTAACGTTACATTTTTAGTTTTTTTTTTAAGTGCAATGCATGATGTCTTCATGTGGGGAAGAGTTAGTAATCATTAAGATAGAAATTTTATAACAATTAGGCTCCATTCGAGTTTTTAAATTTTTATTGTAATAGCGATTAGCTACTTTTTACAATTGTAACGTTACATTTTTAGGTTTTTTTTAAGTGCAATGCATGATGTCTTCATGAGGGGAAGAGTTAGTAATCATTAAAGTGGTAATTTTGTATCAATTAGGCCTACATTAGTTTTTTTCCATTTTTATCGTAATAGCGAGTAGCTTCATTTTACACTTGTAACGTTAAATGTTTTGTTTTTTTAAGTGCAATGCATGATGTCTTTATGCGGGGAATAGTTGGTAATCATTGAAGTAGTAATTTTGCATTAATAAGGCTACATTCAGGTTTTTCGATTTTTATCGGAATAGCGATTAGCTACTTTTTACCCTTGAAAAGTTACATTTTTAGGTTTCTTTAAGTGCAATGCATGATGTCTTCATGCGGGGAATAGTTGGTAGTCATTAAAGTATTAATTTTGTATTAATAAGGCTACATCGGGGTTTTTCGATTTTTATCGGAATAGCGATTTGCTACTTTTTACACTCGTAACGTTACATTTTTTGGTTTTTTTAAGTGCAATGCATGATGTCTTCATGTGGGGAAGAGTTAGTAATCATTAAAGTAGTAATTTTGTGTTAATTAGGCTGGATTCGGGTTTTTCGATTTTTATCGTAATAGCGGTTAGCTACTTTTTACACTTGTAACGTTACATTTTTTGCTTTTTTAAGTGCAATTCATGATGTCTTCATGCGGAGAAGAGTTAGTAATCATTAAAGTAGTAATTTTGTGTTAATAAGCTACATTCGGGTTTTTAGATTTTTATCGTAAAAGCAATTAGCTACTTTTTACCCTTGAAACGTTACATTTTTAGGTTTCTTTAAGTGCAATGCATGATGTCTTCATGCGGGGAATAGTTGGTAATTATTAAAGTAGTAATTTTGAATTAATAAGGTTACATTCGGGTTTTTCCATTTTTATCGGAATGGCGATTTGCTACTTTTTACACTCGTAACGTTACATTTTTTGTTTTTTTTAAGTGCAATGCATGATGTCTTCATGTGGGGAAGAGTTATTAATCATTAAAGTAGTAATTTCCTTTCAATTAGGCTACATTCGGGTTTTTCGATTTTTATCGGAATAGCGATTTGCTACTTTTTATACTTGTAATGTTACATTTTTTGTTTTTTTAAGTGCAATGCATGATGTCTTCATGCGGGGAAGAGTTAGTAATCATTAAAGTACTAATTTTGTGTTATTTAGGCTACAATCGGGTATTTAGATTTTTATCGTAATAGCGGTTAGCTTCTTTTTACACTTGTAACATTACAATTTTTGTTTTTTTAAGTGCAATGCATGATGTCTTCATGTGGGGAAGAGTTATTAATCATTAAAGTAGTAATTTCCTTTCAATTAGGCTACATTCGGGTTTTTCGATTTTTATCGGAATAGCGATTTGCTACTTTTTATACTTGTAATGTTACATTTTTTGTTTTTTTAAGTGCAATGCATGATGTCTTCATGCGGGGAAGAGTTAGTAATCATTAAAGTAGTAATTTCCTTTCAATTAGGCTACATTCGGGTTTTTCGATTTTTATCGGAATAGCGATTAGCTACTTTTTACCCTTGTAACATTACATTTTTAGGTTTCTTTAAGTGCAATGCATGATGTCTTCATGTGGGGAAGAGTTAGTAATCATTAAAGTAGTAATTTTGTACTAATTAGGCTACATTCGAGTTTTCCGATTTTTATCGTAATAGCGATTAGCTTGCTTTTACTCTTGTTTTTTTTAAAGTGCGATGCCTGCGTGACTTTTAAATGTGACCCCCGCCATCAAAGCTACGATGATAATTTCTTATTTTTTATTTCCACAGAGCTTTACTTCTTTTTACAGTTGCATGTGGCGCCGTTTGACGATCTCTAGCGTTCTTCTGTCTTTGAAAAAGCGCGTCGGCCTCACATCTTGGTGACGTCCACGCCGTCGTGAATGTCGATGACGTGGAAGCCCAGGTTGTCGACGCCCATCTTCTCCGTGTGCCGCTTCCTGTTCGGCAGGTCCGCGTTGCCGTCGAAGCAGCGGGCGCAATGCGGCGTGCCCACCCGCACGCTTTTGGAGAAGTTGGAGAAGTCCACGCAGTACTTGCCGGTTCTGGTGCGCGAGATGATGGGCAGGAAGTTGTGACCCCACTGGATCTCCTGCGGCGTGTAGGAGGTGCGCACCTGGCAGGAGGAGCTGGTGGACTCGGCGATGCCGTCCAGGAAGACCACCAGCTCGAAGTCCTGCTGGGGGAGGGTGTCGGCCGACAGCTCGTAGAAGGGACTGGAGCGCTCGATGGCGTGGTAGAGCGTCAGCGGGCAAACGAAGAACAGGTTGTCCTTGCCGGAGTCCACCGTGAAGGCGATGTCCAGCTGCTCCAGGATGAAGGTCTCGCCGTCGGGCGTGGTGGTGGTCCTCAGCAGCTTGCCGTAGATCTGGCTGCCGATGAGCAGCGTCTTGCGGAGGTTGGCCACGCGGATCAGGAGGCACAGCTTCCCTTTCAGGAGGCAGATGACGGCCACGTGGCTGAAGCTCACCGTCTTGGCTCGCCGCTTGGGCAGCGAGATCTTGGCCAGGATGACGCCGCACATGAAGCTGTTGATGAACACGCCCGCCACCGACTGCAGCACGATGACGGCCACCGTGCCGGGGCACTGCCCCGTCAGCGCCCGGCCGCCGTAGCCGATGGTGGTCTGCGTCTCCAGCGAGTAGAGGAAGGCGGTGGTCAGGCTGTTGACGTTGGCGACGCACATGACGTGGCCGTCCACGCCGCCGGGTGCCGCCAGGTCCCCGTTGCTCTTGGCGATCCAGTACCACAGCAGGCTGAACACGAACCAGCTGCCCGTGAAGGACGCCACGAACAGGACGAGCACGAAGCGCCAGCGGATCTCCACGAAGGTGGTCCAGAAGTCCACCAGGTAGGCCATGTGGTTGCCCGACTCCAAGTTGCCCAACTCGATGTTGCAGCGCCCGTCTTTGGTGACCAGGCGGGCTCGGCGGCTCGGGGGCCCGCTCGGCTGGACCATTCTGGAACTTCAATCGACAAAGGTATTGATTGGGTCACCTACAAGAAGTGGAGAATGATTAAAAAACTATAAACAAAAGTATTGGGACACCTACAGGAAGTGGAAAATGATTAAAAAACTATAAACAAAAGTATTGGGACACTTACAGGAAGTGGAAAATGATTATAAAACTATAAACAAAAGTATTGGGACACCTGCAGGAAGTGGAAAATGATTATAAAAGTATAAACAAAAGTATTGGGACACCTACAGGAAGTGGAAAATGATTAAAAAACGATAAACAAAAGTATTAGGACACCTACAGGAAGTGGGAAATTATTAAAAAACTATAAACAAAAGTATTGGGACACTTACAGGAAGTGAAAAATTATTATAAAACTAAACAAAAGTATTGGGACACCTACAGGAAGTGGACAATGATTATAAAACTATTTTAAAAAGTATTGGGACACTTACAGGAAGTGGAAAATGATTATAAAACTATTAACAAAAGCATCGGGACACCTACAGGAAGTGGAAAATGATTATAGAACTATAAACAAAAGTATCGGGACACTTACAGGAAGTAGAAAGGGATTATAAAACTATAACCAGAAGTATTTGGACACTTACAGGAAGTGGACAATATAAAACTAGAAATAAAAGTATTGGGACATGTAGAGGAAGTGAAAAAATATAAAAATGTAAACAAAAGTATTGGGACACCTGCAGGAAGTGGAAAATGATTATACAACTATAAACAAAGGTATTGGGACACCTACAGGAAGTGGAAACTGATTATAAAACTATAAACAAAAGTATTGGGACACCTGCAGGAAGTGGAAATGGATTATAAAAGTATAAACAAAAGTATTGGGACACTTACAGGAAGTGGAAAATGATTATAAAACTATAAACAAAAGTATTGGGACACATACAGGAAGTGAAAAATTATTAAAAAACGATAAACAAAAGTATTAGGACACCTACAGGAAGTGGGAAATGATTAAAAAAACTTTAAACAAAAGTATTGGGACACCTACAGGAAGTGGAAAATGATTAAAAAACTATAAACAAAAGTATTAGGACACCTACAGGAAGTGGGAAATTATTAAAAAACTATAAACAAAAGTACTGGGACACCTACAGGAAGTGGACAATATAAAACTAGAAACAAAAGTATTGGGACACATAGAGGAAGTGAAAAAATATTATAAAACTATAAACAAAAGTATTGGGACATCTACATGAAGTGGAAAATGATTATAAAACTATAAACAAAAGTATCTGGACACTTACAGGAAGTGGAAAATGATTATAAAACTATAAACAAAAGTATTTGGACACTTACAGGAAGCGGATGATATAAAACTAGAAACAAAAGTATTGGGACACAGAGGAAGTGAAAAAATATTATAAAACTATAAACAAAAGTATTGGGACACCTGCAGGAAGTGAAACATGATTTTAAAACTGTAAACAAAAGTATTGGGACACCTACAGAAAGTGAAAAATGATTATAGAACTATCAACAAAAGTATTTGGACACCAACAGGAAGTGGAAAATGATTATAAAACTATAAACAAAAGTATTTGGACACTTACAGGAAGTGGACAATATAATACTAGAAACAAAAGTATTGGGACACGTAGTGGAAGTTACATTTTTTATAGAACTATAAACAAAAGTATTGGGACACTTACAGGAAGTGGACAATATAAAACTATAAACAAAAGAATTGGGACACCTACAAGAAGTAGAAAAGTATTATACAACTATAAACAAAAGCTTTGGGACACTTACAGGAAGTAGAAAATATAAAACTATAAACAAAGGTATTGGGACACCTACAGGAAGTGGAAAAGGATTATAAAACAAAAAAAAAGTATTGGGACACTTACAGGAAGTGGAAAATATAAAACTATAAACAAAAGTATTGGGACACCTACAGGAAGTGAAACATATAAAACTATAAACAAAAGTATAGGGACACCTACAGGAAGTGAAAAATTATTATCAAACTATAAACAAAAGTATTAGGACACTTACAGGAGGTAAAAAAAAATATCATGCACGTAATTAACAAAAGTATTGGGACTCTTACAGAAAGTAAAACATTATCAACGTAATCAACAAAACTATTGGGACACTTACAGGAAGTGAAAAAGGCTCATACAAATCATTTTTAAAAACGTATTGGAACGCTTACAGGAAGTGAAAAACGATCATACACGTGATTAACAAAATAATTTGGTCACCTACATTAAGTGAAAAATTACATATATAAAAACAAAAGTTTTGGGACGCTAACAGGAAGTGAAAAACATTCTCACTACCGACAGGAAGGGAAAATTATACATGCAATTATCATGTGTTGGAACACCTACAGGAAGTGACAACAATTATACTCACAATTAACAAAAGTATTGGGACACCTACAGGAAGTGGGAAAAATGATCATACACCTAATTAACAAAAGTACTGGGACATGTACAGGAAGTGGAAAAAAATTACACACGTGATTAACAAAAGTATCGGGACACCTGCAGAAAGTGAAACAATTCTCACATGCGTAATTAACATAGGTATTGGGACACGTACAGGAAGTGGAAAAATTATATTGATTATTAACAATAAATTTAGAACACTTACAGGAAGTAAAAAAAAAAAGTATCTAAAAGCAATATAGCAAAATTATTGGGACTAGGGCTGCAACAAAAAATCAATGAAATTCATTAATTGGAGTAGAATAAAAGCTAAAAGGATAAAAGGATCACACTCCTCAGCCTTCCCGGTAAGGTCTATTCAGGTGTACTGGAGAGGAGGCTACGCCGGATAGTCGAACCTCGGATTCAGGAGGAACAGTGTGGTTTTCGTCCTGGTCGTGGAACTGTGGACCAGCTCTATACTCTCGGCAGGGTCCTTGAGGGTGCATGGGAGTTTGCCAAACCAGTCTACATGTGTTTTGTGGACTTGGAGAAGGCATTCGACCGTGTCCCTCGGGAAGTCCTGTGGGGAGTGCTCAGAGAGTATGGGGTATCGGACTGTCTGATTGTGGCAGTCCGCTCCCTGTATGATCAGTGCCAGAGCTTGGTCCGCATTGCCGGTAGTAAGTCGGACACGTTTCCAGTGAGGGTTGGACTCCGCCAAGGCTGCCCTTTGTCACCGATTCTGTTCATAACTTTTATGGACAGAATTTCTAGGCGCAGTCAAGGCGTTGAGGGGATCTGGTTTGGTGGCTGCAGGATTAGGTCTCTGCTTTTTGCAGATGATGTGGTCCTGATGGCTTCATCTGGCCAGGATCTTCAGCTCTCACTGGATCGGTTCGCAGCTGAGTGTGAGAATCAGCACCTCCAAGTCCGAGTCCATGGTTCTCGCCCGGAAAAGGGTGGAGTGCCATCTCCGGGTTGGGGAGGAGATCTTGCCCCAAGTGGAGGAGTTCAAGTACCTCGGAGTCTTGTTCACGAGTGAGGGAAGAGTGAATCGTGAGATCGACAGGCGGATCGGTGCGGCGTCTTCAGTAATGCGGACGCTGTATCGGTCCGTTGTGGTGAAGAAGGAGCTGAGCCGGAAGGCAAAGCTCTCAATTTACCGGTCGATCTACGTTCCCATCCTCACCTATGGTCATGAGCTTTGGGTTATGACCGAAAGGACAAGATCACGGGTACAAGCGGCCGAAATGAGTTTCCTCCGCCGGGTGGCGGGGCTCTCCCTTAGAGATAGGGTGAGAAGCTCTGCCATCCGGGAGGAGCTCAAAGTAAAGCCGCTGCTCCTCCACATCGAGAGGAGCCAGATGAGGTGGTTCGGGCATCTGGTCAGGATGCCACCCGAACGCCTCCCTAGGGAGGTGTTTAGGTCACGTCCGACTGGTAGGAGGCCGCGAGGAAGACCCAGGACACGTTGGGAAGACTATGTCTCCCGGCTGGCCTGGGAACGCCTCGGGGTCCCACAGGAAGAGCTGGACGAAGTGGCTGGGGAGAGGGAAGTCTGGGCTTCCCTGCTTAGGCTGCTGCCCCCGCGACCCGACCTCGGATAAGCGGAAGAAGATGGATGGATGGATGGATGGATGGATAAAAGCTTTAAATGTATATTTGTAGCCTTGATTAAATGTTAAAGGAATGTAACAAAAAAAAATGGTCAAATTCAGACTGCATGGACTGCTCGGACACAGTTTTCACACGGACGCTGCGAAAGAGCGCACATTATGTGGTGCATTGTGCTAACAGTGGATAGTTTTTATTTTTTACTTTTTATTAATACGCACATGTTAAAAGTGCAATTTTAATGTTAATGATATGTATTTATTAGGGGTACAAAGAATAAATGTCATGGCAAGCAAGATAAATCTGTTTATTTCAACTATTTTTACTAAAATACACATTAGGGGTTTAAAATATGTTTGATCAAATGAATAGAACAAACTAATCCATTGATTACCAAAATATTAGAGGACAAATGATAAGAGGCGCTACGCTCAGGAAATAAACAAATGATCATAAAGCTGTAAAGAAAAGTATTGAGACACGTTTTTGCTGCAGATTCCTCAAAACAGACGAGCTGTCAAATAGAGGATCTTTGACTTGTTGCAGCAGGTTCTTAAAAAGTACTACAGTATGTGGTCTGGCATATAGACGATCTTTGACTAGTGCAGTTGAATTTATTAAAATGTTATATTGTAATAACGACATTCTATTATTAATTTTGTAAAGTAACATTTTTCAAATGTGACCGCGACTTGCATTGACATTAAATACACAAAACAGGAATATTAGCAATATTCAACACTTTGCTAAAGAGTGATTCGGGGAACCTTTTTTTTTTTTTTCTTCTTCTACCTCACATCACTTTTCATACATTTTGTCAAGTCAATGTTTCAATTATGTGATGTATAATTTTGTAACTGTATACATGTTCGAAATAAGTCATTTAGGACAATATTAGGAGACCATTAAAGTCAAGGTGGCTTTCTTTTTTATTTGACCGTTAAACGTGATTTCCAAGAAACTTTGTGCGTCACAGTTCGATCCTTCCTGCGTCATTTCGCGTTGTGCTTGTAAACTTACTCTAAATATATTTTTGCCCGTATTAACTTTATTCACCTAAAACGGGAGTTATTTGTTGTTTTTTTTACATCTTTTTTGGTTTTGTTGATACCTTTTTGGAGACGTACAAGAAAAACACGGAGGGTCGCTGAATGCATCACGCCTGGTAAGATAAAAACTCGTTTTGGACAATAAAGTTTTATTTATTATACATATTTTGTTTTGTTCTGGTAAAGTTAACGAAAAAGTAATCTGCGAACTTTACCAGTAGATTTAACAAAAAAATGACAAATAATTGGGATTTTGACTTTAATGACCTTTAATACACATTTGCTCATTGTCTCTCATTAATTAGCAAGACTGTTTTATTATATAACAATAACAATTTCCCTTGTGGTATAATAAAGTTTGTCTAATATATATTTAAAAAAAATATTAAACAAAAATCCTAAGAAAATACTGAACTTTTTTTCTTTTTTTTTTACTATGATAAAAATATATTTTGATTCAAACTAAAAATTTCAGGAAAGTCATTTAGAAAAGACAAAACAATTAACATTAAATGTGCAATTTTCTTGCCAAAATTACTTTTATTTTAAACGTTTAGTACACATCTCATGAAATACTACACACAAATGATGCCATACTTGTCAACCTTGAGACCTCCGATTTCGGGAGGTGGGGGGTGGGGGCGTGGTCGGGGGTGGGGCGGGGCGTGGTTGGGGGCGTGGTTAAGAGGGGAGGAGTATATTGACAGCTAGAATTCACCAAGTCAAGTATTTCATTCATACATATATATACAGGTAAAAGCCAGTAAATTAGAATATTTTGAAAAACTTGATTTATTTCAGTAATTGCATTCAAAAGGTGTAACTTGTACATTATATTTATTCATTGCACACAGACTGATGCATTCAAATGTTTATTTCATTTAATTTTGATGATTTGAAGTGGCAACAAATGAAAATCCAAAATTCCGTGTGTCACAAAATTAGAATATTACTTAAGGCTAATACAAAAAAGGGATTTTTAGAAATGTTGGCCAACTGAAAAGTATGAAAATGAAAAATATGAGCATGTACAATACTCAATACTTGGTTGGAGCTCCTTTTGCCTCAATTACTGCGTTAATGCGGCTTGGCATGGAGTCGATGAGTTTCTGGCACTGCTCAGGTGTTATGAGAGCCCAGGTTGCTCTGATAGTGGCCTTCAACTCTTCTGCGTTTTTGGGTCTGGGATTCTGCATCTTCATTTTCACAATACCCCACAGATTTTCTATGGGGCTAAGGTCAGGGGAGTTGGCGGGCCAATTTAGAACAGAAATACCATGGTCCGTAAACCAGGCACGGGTAGATTTTGCGCTGTGTGCAGGCGCCAAGTCCTGTTGGAACTTGAAATCTCCATCTCCATAGAGCAGGTCAGCAGCAGGAAGCATGAAGTGCTCTAAAACTTGCTGGTAGACGGCTGCGTTGACCCTGGATCTCAGGAAACAGAGTGGACCGACACCAGCAGATGACATGGCACCCCAAACCATCACTGATGGTGGAAACTTTACACTAGACTTCAGGCAACGTGGATCCTGTGCCTCTCCTGTCTTCCTCCAGACTCTGGGACCTCGATTTCCAAAGGAAATGCAAAATTTGCATGGTTGGGTGATGGTTTGGGGTGCCATGTCATCTGCTGGTGTCGGTCCACTCTGTTTCCTGAGATCCAGGGTCAACGCAGCCGTCTACCAGCAAGTTTTAGAGCATTTCATGCTTCCTGCTGATGACCTGCTCTATGGAGATGGAGATTTCAAGTTCCAACAGGACTTGGCGCCTGCACACAGCGCAAAATCTACCCGTGCCTGGTTTACGGACCATGGTATTTCTGTTCTAAATTGGCCAGCCAACTCCCCTGACCTTAGCCCCATAGAAAATCTGTGGGGTATTGTGAAAAGGAAGATGCAGAATGCCAGACCCAAAAACGCAGAAGAGTTGAAGGCCACTATCAGAGCAACCTGGGCTCTCATAACACCTGAGCAGTGCCAGAAACTCATCGACTCCATGCCACGCCGCATTAACGCAGTAATTGAGGCAAAAGGAGCTCCAACCAAGTATTGAGTATTGTACATGCTCATATTTTTCATTAAATGTGCTTTATAAATAAAGTTGATTTGATTTGATTTGATTTTCATACTTTTCAGTTGGCCAACATTTCTAAAAATCCCTTTTTTGTATTAGCCTTAAGTAATATTCTAATTTTGTGACACACGGAATTTTGGATTTTCATTTGTTGCCACTTCAAATCATCAAAATTAAATGAAATAAACATTTGAATGCATCAGTCTGTGTGCAATGAATAAATATAATGTACAAGTTACACCTTTTGAATGCAATTACTGAAATAAATCAAGTTTTTCAAAATATTCTAATTTACTGGCTTTTACCTGTAAGGTATTTATCAATAATGCATGTTTGTCCTCCACATATTACAGAGTATTGTTGAAATGCATTTTCAAAAGTTTTAAACTCCAAAAAGTTGAGTAAATGTTTGATTAACTCAACATTTCTGCTAGAAAGATGACATCAAATGTATACATTTTACAGGTTATTTCAATACTATAGCTTCACTATTAATAGAAGAATAGAATAAAATTGACTTTATTGTCATTATATTTGCATATAACGAGATTAAGGACTCCAATTTAAGGTGCCGTACTTGGAACAAATATGGGGTAAAAAAATAAATGACACAACAGGTAATAAAGGAAAAACTAACAATTGAAATAAACAGACTACTATCCAATAAAAATAATAAGCAATCCTGTACAATATAAAAAACACTATAGAAATACAAAAATACTGTACAATATACAGAACTATGCCATTATTAGTTGCTTTTATTAGAAATGTCTGAAAAATGCTGGACCTTCAGAAGGCCTTTGGCACCGTTGACCACGCTATACTGTTGGATAAGCTCAGAGCAATCGGATTTGACAAAACCTCATCGAGCTGGATGCAATCTTACTTGGAGGGGAGGGAACAGTTGGTGAGCTGTGGAGTCCCCCAAGGCAGTATATTGGGGCCTTTACTGTTCCTAATATACATAAACGACTTGTCATCAGCATGTGACTGTGAATTGTTCTTGTTTGCGGATGACTCGGCCCTGCTGGTATCAGACAAGGACAAGTCACAGGTAGAGAAAATCCTCAGTGCTGAACTCTGTAGAACTTGCACCTGGCTCGCTGACAACAAGCTATCCATACACTTGGGTAAAACGGAATCCATCCTATTTGGGTCCCACATCAACGTTAAGAAAGTCAATGACTTCACTATATAAGTGGGTGACATTGTTATCACCAGGAAAGATGAGGTCACCTACCTAGGTTCCATCCTAGAGGCTAATCTTTCCTGATGAGGTGAGTGCCCCAGAGAAAAGGCATTGAAGCTTAGGGAAGGCTATGCAGAACGAAACTAAAACTGAACTGGCTACAAAGTAAACAAAAACAGAATGCTGGACCACAGCAAAGACTTACTGTGGAGCAAAGATGGCGTCCACAATGTACATCCGAACATGACATGGCAATCGACAATGTCCCCACGAAGAAGGATAAAAACAAAGTAGATGCGGGAAATATCGCTCAAAGGAAGACTTGAAACTGCTCCAGGAAAATACCAAAAAAAGAGAAAAAGCCACCAAAATTGGAGCGCAAGACAAGAACTAAAACACTACACACAGGAAAACAGCAAAAAACTCCAAATAAGTCACGGCGTGATGTGACAGGTGGTGACAGTACACCTACTTTTAGACAAGAGCTATATTGATGCATGGTTGGTTATGGTTTAAATTCATATCCAACAATTGCGACGACTTTTTACTGTCAACTAAGTTTCGTTGTTTAATGATTTCTGCTGGTGGTGTACCTGCGGATTTTGTCAACACAAAAAATGTGCCTTCGCTCAAAAAAGGTTAAAAATCACTGCCCTAGCATCTCCAAAACCCTCAAATCTAAACTCCAAACATCCCAGAACAAGCTAGTCAGATTACTTTTAGACCTCCACCCCAGATCACACCTCACTACAAACCACATCTCCAAAGTGGGCTAGCTCAGGGTGGAGGACAGAGTAAAACAACTTGCACTGAGCCTGGTCTATAAAATCCGCTACACCTCCCTGATACCGAAGTACATGTCAAACTACTTCCTTAAAGGGGAACATTATCACCAGACCTATGTAAGCGTCAATATATACCTTGATGTTGCAGAAAAAAAGACCATATATTTTTTAACCGATTTCCGCACTCTAAATGGGTGAATTTTGGCGAATTAAACGCCTTTCTATTATTCGCTCTCGGAGCGATGACGTCACAACGTGACGTCACATCGGGAAGCAATCCGCCATTTTCTCACTTTCGTCGGTGTGTTGTCGGAGGGTGTAACAACACGAACAGGGACGGATTCAAGTTGCACCAGTGGCCCAAAGATGCGAAAGTGGCAAGAAATTGGACGAAATTTGTTCAAAATACGAGGCTGTGGGGAAAGCCGACGAAATGGTCAGTCGTTTGTTCCGCACACTTTACCGACGAAAGCTATGCTACGACAGAGATGGCAAGAATGTGTGGATATCCTGCGACACTCAAAGCAGATGCTGACATCAACTCCAAAACTGGACAGATCAGCTTTCAGGAAAAGAGAGCGGATGAGGGTATGTCTACAGAATATATTAATTGATGAAAACTTTATTCATTACTCGCGATTTTACATAAATTATTATACATAAACTGTGTTTACCAATAATTTAGCTTAAAAACATTTATTTTTTTCAATCATTCGAGTACATTCAGGTATTCTTGTGTAATGCAGTATTTTGTGTCTATTTAGGTATGGTTAACCTGAGTGCTGAAATCGTGGAAAAATATATGTTCTTAGCGGGCCTGAAATGGGCTGTCTGCACTCTCAAAGTGCATGTTGTTGCCAAATGTATTTCATATGCTGTAAACCTAGTTCATAGTTGTTAGTTTCCTTTAATGCCAAACAAACACATACCAATCGTTGGTTAGAAGGCGATCGCCGAATTCGTCCTCGCTTTCTCCCGTGTCGCTGGCTGTCGTGTCGTTTTCGTCGGTTTCGCTTGCATACGGTTCAAACCGATATGGCTCAATAGCTTCAGTTTCTTTTTCAATTTCGTTTTCGCTACCTGCCTCCACACTACAACCATCCGTTTCAATACATGCGTAATCTGTTGAAGCCGCTGAAATCCGAGTCTGAATCCGAGCTAATGTCGCTATAGCTTGCTGTTCTTTCCGCCATGTTTGTTTGTGTTGGCTTCACTATGTGACGTCACAGGAAAATGGACGGGTGTATATAAAGATGGTTAAAATCAAGCACTTTGAAGCTTTTTTTAGGGATATTGCGTGATGGGTAAAATTTTGAAAAAAAACTTTGAAAAATAAAATAAGCCACTGGGAACTGATTTTTAATGGTTTTATCCCTTCTGAAATTGTGATAATGTTCCCCTTTAACGTAAATGACCGCCATAACCACAACACCAGGGGAAGCTCCACAAACCACGTTAAACCCAGATTTCGATCTAACAAAGGTCTTAACTCATTCTCCTTCTATGCCACATCAATGTGGAATGCGCTCCCAACAGGTGTAAAAGAAAGGGCATCTCTATCCTCCTTCAAAACTGCAATAAAAGTACACCTCCAGGCAACTTCAACCCTAAACTAACACCCTCCCCAGATTGTTAATAATCAAATGTAAACAATCAAATCTAGATACTTTTCTTATGCCTTCTGATCTCTCTCTCTCTTAGCCCACTACTTGCTGTACATATCCTACCAAGTCAGACCTACACTGTTTCAATGTCCATTTCTCTGTTCTCAATTGATGATGACTGATGATAACCTCCACACCCCGAATTGTAAATAATGTAAATAATTCAATGTATACACCCTGATGATTATCTTGTGTGATGACTGTGTTATGATGATAGTATATATCTGATAGTATATATCTGTATCATGAATCAATTTAAGTGGACCCCGACTTAAACAAGTTGAAAAACTTATTCGGGTGTTACCATTTAGTGGTCAATTGTACGGAATATGTACTTCACTGTGCAACCTACTAATAAGAGTCTCAATCAATCAAAACACACACACAGAGGCTGAAATTGGGTTCGACATACCTGAGTCCAGAGTGGTTCTGGTGGTGCGACTCTCTCCTCCTTGCAGCAAAAGAGTTTAATCCACAGTGAAATGTTCTAATCCCAGCCACATGCCAGCGTGTACA
The DNA here is from genome assembly GCF_033978685.3 of Nerophis lumbriciformis. Classification (NCBI taxonomy): domain Eukaryota; kingdom Metazoa; phylum Chordata; class Actinopteri; order Syngnathiformes; family Syngnathidae; genus Nerophis; species Nerophis lumbriciformis. The sequence continues at coordinate 4,696,955 of NC_084556.2, forward strand.
CTGGCTGCATAGAACCAGGGGACTAGAGAGGTTGGGGGGGGGGGGCCCAGGGGGCGTTGGTCCCCCTCCATCAACATCACTAAAAAGCTGCTTCTTCTTGCAGTGTCTCATAGCTGGTGTGTGTTTGTGTGTATTTGTGTGTGTGTGTGTGTTGGGGGCCCCGGCCCCAAGTGTGGTTTGTTTGCCGCCCTTAAAGAACATTTCACAAAAGAAATCCCTCAATTGCGTCCTTAAACCTCCTCCTCCCACTTCCCTCCCCCTCTTCAAAACCTGCCAGGCTGCCTCACATTTGCATCACAATGAAGACGACGGCCATATTGCCACTATTACACTGTACCTCTGGGCTGTTTTCTTCAACGTTCTTCTTGCTTTATTTAATATCACATAATAATATTTAATATATACACTCTACCAATCTAATAATAATAATATTTAATATATACACTCTACCAATCTAATAATAATAATATTTAATATACACACTCTACCAACCGAGCAGTATAGCTCGGTTGGTAGTGACTGGGATGGCGGAAGCGGGAATCGAACCTGGAACCCTCAAGTTGCTCTACCAACCGAGCTATACCGCTCGGTTGGTAGAGCAACTTGAGGGTTCCAGGTTCGATTCCCGCTTCCGCCATCCCAGTCACTACCAACCGAGCTATACTGCTCGGTTGGTAGAGTGTGTATATTAAATATTATTATTATTAGATTGGTTGTTAGAGTTGCTACCAACCGAGCGGTATAGCTCGGTTGGTAGAGCAACTTGAGGGTTCCAGGTTCGATTCCCGCTTCCGCCATCCCAGTCACTACCAACCGAGCTATACTGCTCGGTTGGTAGAGTGTGTATATTAAATATTATTATTATTAGATTGGTTGTTAGAGTTGCTACCAACCGAGCGGTATAGCTCGGTTGGTAGAGCAACTTGAGGGTTCCAGGTTCGATTCCCGCTTCCGCCATCCCAGTCACTACCAACCGAGCTATACTGCTCGGTTGGTAGAGTGTGTATATTAAATATTATTATTATTAGATTGGTTGTTAGAGTTGCTACCAACCGAGCGGTATAGCTCGGTTGGTAGAGCAACTTGAGGGTTCCAGGTTCGATTCCCGCTTCCGCCATCCCAGTCACTACCAACCGAGCTATACTGCTCGGTTGGTAGAGTGTGTATATTAAATATTATTATTATTAGATTGGTTGTTAGAGTTGCTACCAACCGAGCGGTATAGCTCGGTTGGTAGAGCAACTTGAGGGTTCCAGGTTCGATTCCCGCTTCCGCCATCCCAGTCACTACCAACCGAGCTATACTGCTCGGTTGGTAGAGTGTGTATATTAAATATTATTATTATTAGATTGGTTGTTAGAGTTGCTACCAACTGAGCGGTATAGCTCGGTTGGTAGAGCAACTTGAGGGTTCCAGGTTCGATTCCCGCTTCCGCCATCCCAGTCACTACCAACCGAGCTATACTGCTCGGTTGGTAGAGTGTGTATATTAAATATTATTATTATTAGATTGGTTGTTAGAGTTGCTACCAACCGAGCGGTATAGCTCGGTTGGTAGAGCAACTTGAGGGTTCCAGGTTCGATTCCCGCTTCCGCCATCCCAGTCACTACCAACCGAGCTATACTGCTCGGTTGGTAGAGTTGCTACCAACCGAGCGGTATAGCTCGGTTGGTAGAGCAACTTGAGGGTTCCAGGTTCGATTCTCGCTTCCGCCATCCTAGTCACTGCCGTTGTGTCCTTGGGCAAGACACTTTACCCACCTGCTCCCAGTGCCACCCACACTGGTTTGAATGTAACTTAGATGTTGGGTTTCACAATGTAAAGCGCTTTGAGTCACTAGAGAAAAGCGCTATATAAATATAATTGACTTACTACTTACTTATTTTCCACGTCGTTGCAAGACTTCAAAATTACTCCCAAAAAATCATATAGTCGGAAATAAGAACAACACATCCACACTGGTCCGAGATCCTTTATGTGACAGGAGCACCCTGCTGTTTTTGAGAAGCGACTGCCAAAAACGCGAGTCAAAGATCTTCTACGTGACAGGAGCACCCTGCTGTTTTTGAGCACCTACTGCCAAAAAACGCGAGTCAAAAGATTTCTTTGTTTTTTGAGAACCTACGCTCAAAAACGCTCGTCAAAGATCCTACGTAACTGGAATGTCCTGCTGTTTTTGAGCACATGCTGCCAAAAACGCCAGTCAAAGATCCTCTAGGGCAGTGTTTTTCAACCTTTTTTAAGCCCAGGCACATTTTTTGCGTTGAAAAAATCCAGAGGCACACAAATCATCATATTTTAGTGGCTTTTTCTCTTTTTTTTGTATTTTCCTGTAGCAGTTTCATGTCTCCCCGCATCTACTTTGTTTTAGCAATCAAGACTATTTCAGTTGTTTTTATCCTTCTTTGTGGGGACATTGTTGATTGTCATGTCATGTTCGGATGTACATTGTGGACGTCGCCTTTGCTCCACAGTAAGTCTTTGCTGTCGTCCAGCATTCTGTTTTTGTTTACTTTGTAGCCAGTTCAGTTTTAGTTTCGTTCTGCATAGCCTTCCCTAAGCTTCAATGCCTTTTCTTAGGAGCACTCACCTTTTGTTTATTTTTGGTTTAAGCATTAGACACCTTTTTACCTTCACACTGCCTCCCACTGGAACCCTCAAGTTGCTCTACCAACCGAGCTATACCGCTCGGTTGGTAGAGCAACTTGAGGGTTCCAGGTTCGATTCCCGCTTCCGCCATCCTAGTCACTGCCGTTGTGTCCTTGGGCAAGACACTTTACCCACCTGCTCCCAGTGCCACCCACACTGGTTTGAATGTAACTTAGATATTGGGTTTCACAATGTAAAGCGCTTTGAGTCACTAGAGAAAAGCGCTATATAAATATAATTGACTTACTACTTACTTACTTACTACTTACTTATTTTCCACGTCGTTGCAAGACTTCAAAATTACTCCAAAAAAATCATATAGTCGGAAATAAGAACAATACATCCACACTGGTCCGAGATCCTTTATGTGACAGGAGCATCCTGCTGTTTTTGAGAAGGGACTGCCAAAAACGCGAGTCAAAGATCTTCTACGTGACAGGAGCACCCTGCTGTTTTTGAGCACCTACTGCCAAAAAACGCAAGTCAAAAGATTTCTTTGTTTTTTTGAGAACCTACGCTCAAAAACGCTAGCCAAAGATCCTACGTAACTGGAATGTCCTGCTGTTTTTGAGCACATGCTGCCAAAAACGCCAGTCAAAGATCCTCTAGGGCAGTGTTTTTCAACCTTTTTTAAGCCCAGGCACATTTTTTGCGTTGAAAAAATCCAGAGGCACACAAATCATCATATTTTAGTGGCTTTTTCTCTTTTTTTTGTATTTTCCTGTAGCAGTTTCATGTCTCCCCGCATCTACTTTGTTTTAGCAATCAAGACTATTTCAGTTGTTTTTATCCTTCTTTGTGGGGACATTGTTGATTGTCATGTCATGTTCGGATGTACATTGTGGACGTCGTCTTTGCTCCACAGTAAGTCTTTGCTGTCGTCCAGCATTCTGTTTTTGTTCACTTTGTAGCCAGTTCAGTTTTAGTTTCGTTCTGCATAGCCTTCCCTAAGCTTCAATGCCTTTTCTTAGGAGCACTCACCTTTTGTTTATTTTTGGTTTAAACATTAGATACCTTTTTACCTGCACTCTGCCTCCCGCTGGAACCCTCAAGTTGCTCTACCAACCGAGCTATACCGCTCGGTTGGTAGAGCAACTTGAGGGTTCCAGGTTCGATTCCCGCTTCCGCCATCCCAGTCACTGCCGTTGTGTCCTTGGGCAAGACACTTTACCCACCTGCTCCCAGTGCCACCCACACTGGTTTAAATGTAACTTAGATATTGGGTTTCACTATGTAAAGCGCTTTGAGTCACTAGAGAAAAGCGCTATATAAATATAATTGACTTACTACTTACTTACTTACTACTTACTTATTTTCCACGTCGTTGCAAGACTTCAAAATTACTCCCAAAAAATCATATAGTCGGAAATAAGAACAACACATCCACACTGGTCCGAGATCCTTTATGTGACAGGAGCATCCTGCTGTTTTTGAGAAGCGACTGCCAAAAACGCGAGTCAAAGATCTTCTACGTGACAGGAGCACCCTGCTGTTTTTGAGCACCTACTGCCAAAAAACGCGAGTCAAAAGATTTCTTTTAAAGCAGCACCATACGGTTCTTTGAGAACCTAGGCTCAAAAACGCTCGCCAAAGATCCTACGTAACTGGAATGTCCTGCTGTTTTTGAGCACATGCTGCCAAAAACGCCAGTCAAAGATTCTCTAGGGCAGTGTTTTTCAACCTTTTTTAAGCCCAGGCACATTTTTTGCGTTGAAAAAATCCAGAGGTACACCACCATCAGAAATCATTATATTTTAGTGGCTTTTTTTTTTTTTTTTGGTATTTTCCTGTAGCAGTTTCATGTCTTCCTTTGAGCGATATTTACCGCATCTACCGGTACTTTGTTTTAGCAATCAAGACTACTTCAGTTGTTTTTATCATTCTGTGTATTGACATTGTTGATTGTCATGTCATGTTCGGATGTACATTGTGGACGCCGTCTTTGCTCCACAGTAAGTCTTTGCTGTCGTCCAGCATTCTGTTTTTGTTTACTTTGTAGCCAGTTCAGTTTTAGTTTCGTTCTGCACAGCCTTCCCTAAGCTTTAATGCCTTTTCTTAGGAGCCCTCACCTTTTGTTTATCTTTGGTTTAAGCATTAGATACCTTTTTACCTGCACACTGCCTCCCGCTGTTTCCGACATCTACAAAGCAATTAGCTACCGGCTGCCACCTACTGATATGGAAGAGTATTACACTGCTAACCCTTTTTAGGGACATACTTCCAAAAACACTGATCGAAGATATTTTATGTGACAGGAGTGCTTTACTGCTTTTGAAAACCTACTGCCAAAAACAATAGCCAAATATAATCTATATGACAGGGCTACTTTATGCGAGTCAAATATTCTCTGAATGACAGGAGAGTTGTGCTGTTTTTGAGAACCTACTGCCAAAAAATGCTAGTCAAAGATCCTCTACGTGACAGGAGGAGCGCCTTGCTGTGTGAGAATCAACTGCCAAAAACACTACTAGTCAAAGATCCTGTGTGTGACAGGAGTGCTCTCTTGTTTTTAAGAACCTGCTACAAAAACGCTCGCCAAAGATCCTACCTGTGATGTGATAGGATCATTTTGCTGTTTTTGGGGATCTACTGCCAAAAACACTAATCAAAGATCATCTATGTGACAGGACCATTTTGCTGTTTTTAGGGACATACTTCCAAAAACACTGATCGAAGATATTTTATGTGACAGGAGTACTTTACTGCTTTTGAAAACCTACTGCCAAAAACAATAGTCAAATATAATCTATATGACAGGGCTACTTTATGCGAGTCAAAGATCCTCTGAATGACAGGAGAGCTATGCTGTTTTTGAGAACCTACTGCCAAAAATGCTAGTCAAAGATCCTCTACGTGACAGGAGCGCCTTGCTGTGTGAGAATCAACTGCCAAAAACACTACTGGTCAAAGATCCTGTGTGTGACGGGAGTGCTCTCTTGTTTTTAAGAACCTGCTACAAAAACGCTCACCAAAGATCCTCCCTGTGATGTGACCAGTTTGCTGTTTTTAGGGATCTACTGCCAAAAACACTAATCAAAGATCTATGTGACAGGACCATTTTGCTGTTTTTGGGGATCTACTGTCAAAAACACTAATCAGAGATCATCTATGTGACAGGACCATTTTGCTGTTTTTAGGGACATACTTCCAAAAACACTGATCGAAGATATTTTATGTGACAGGAGTGCTTTACTGCTTTTGAAAACCTACTGCCAAAAACACTAGTCAAATATACTCTATATGGCAGGGCTACTCTGCTGTTTTTTTAAAGCAAAAATGCGAGTCAAAGATCCTCTACGTGACAGGAGCGCCTTGCTGTGTGAGAATCAACTGCCAAAAACACTACTAGTCAAAGATCCTGTGTGTGACAGGAGTGCTCTCTTGTTTTTAAGAACCTGCTACAAAAACGCTCGCCAAAGATCCTCCCTGTGATGTGATGGGACCATTTTGCTGTTTTGGGGAATCTAATGCCAAAAACACTAATCAAAGATCATCTAGGTGACAGGACCATTTTGCTGTTTTTAGGGACATACTTCCAAAAACACTGATCGAATATATTTTATGTGACAGGAGTACTTTACTGCTTTTGAAAACCTGCCAAAAACAATAGTCAAATATAATCTATATGACAGGGCTACTTTATGCGAGTCAAAGATCCTCTGAATGACAGGAGAGTTGTGCTGTTTTTGAGAACCTACTGCCAAAAATGCTAGTCAAAGATTCTCTACGTGACAGGAGCGCCTTGCTGTGTGAGAATCAACTGCCAAAAACACTACTGGTCAAAGATCCTGTGTGTGACAGTAGTGCTCTCTTGTTTTTAAGAACCTGCTACAAAAACGCTCGCCAAAGATCCTCCCTGTGATGTGATGGGACCATTTTGCAGTTTTGGGGAATCTAATGCCAAAAACACTAATCAAAGATCCTCTATGTGACAGGACCATTTTGCTGTTTTTAGGGCGCTACTGCCAAAAACACTAATCAAAGATCCTCTTTGTGACGGGACCATTTTGCTGTTTTTAGGGACATACTTCCAAAAACACTGATCGAAGATATTTTATGTGACAGGAGTGCTTTACTGCTTTTGAAAACCTACTGCCAAAAAACAATAGTCAAATATACTCTATATGACAGGGCTACTTTAAAGCAAAAACAAAAGTCAAAGATCCTCTGAATGACAGGAGAGTTGTGCTGTTTTTGAGAACCTACTGCCAAAAATACTAGTCAAAGATCCTCTACGTGACAGGAGCGCCTTGCTGTTTGAGAATCAACTGCCAAAAACAATACCAGTCAAAGATCCTGTGTGTGACAGGAGTGCTCTCTTGTTTTTAAGAACCTGCTACAAAAACGCTCGCCAAAGATCCTCCCTGTGATGTGATGGGACCATTTTGCTGTTTTGGGGGATCTACTGCCAAAAACACTAATCAAAGATCATCTATGTGACAGGACCATTTTGCTGTTTTTGGGGATCTACTGTCAAATATACTAATCAAAGATCATCTATGTGACGGGACCATTTTGCTGTTTTTGTGGATCTACTGCCAAAAACACTAATCAAAGATCATCTATGTGACAGGACCATTTTGCTGTTTTTAGGGACATACTTCCAAAAACACTGATCGAATATATTTTATGTGACAGGAGTACTTTACTGCTTTTGAAAACCTGCCAAAAACAATAGTCAAATATAATCTATATGACAGGGCTACTTTATGCGAGTCAAAGATCCTCTGAATGACAGGAGAGTTGTGCTGTTTTTGAGAACCTACTGCCAAAAATGCTAGTCAAAGATTCTCTACGTGACAGGAGCGCCTTGCTGTGTGAGAATCAACTGCCAAAAACACTACTGGTCAAAGATCCTGTGTGTGACAGTAGTGCTCTCTTGTTTTTAAGAACCTGCTACAAAAACGCTCGCCAAAGATCCTCCCTGTGTTGTGATGGGACTATTTTGCTGCTTTTGTGGATCTACGGCCAAAAACACTAATCAAAGATCATCTATGTGACAGGACCATTTTGCTGTTTTTAGGGACATACTTCCAAAAACACTGATCGAAGATATTTTATGTGACAGGAGTGCTTTACTGCTTTTGAAAACCTACTGCCAAAAACAATAGCCAAATATAATCTATATGACAGGGCTACTTTATGCGAGTCAAAGATCCTCTGAATGACAGGAGAGTTGTGCTGTTTTTGAGAACCTACTGCCAAAAATGCTAGTCAAAGATCCTCTACGTGACAGGAGGAGCGCCTTGCTGTGTGAGAATCAACTGCCAAAAACACTACTAGTCAAAGATCCTGTGTGTGACAGGAGTGCTCTCTTGTTTTTAAGAACCTGCTACAAAAACGCTCGCCAAAGATCCTACCTGTGATGTGATAGGGTCATTTTGCTGTTTTTGTGGATCTACTGCCAAAAACACTAATCAAAGATCATCTATGTGACAGGACCATTTTGCTGTTTTTAGGGAGCTACTGCCAAAAACACTAATCAAAGATTCTCTATGTGACAGGACCATTTAGCTGTTTTTAGGTACATACTTCCAAAAACACTGATCGAAGATATTTTATGTGACAGGAGTGCTTTACTGCTTTTGAAAACCTACTGCCAAAAAACAATAGTCAAATATACTCTATATGACAGGGCAACTTTAAAGCAAAAACAAAAGTCAAAGATCCTCTGAATGACAGGAGAGTTGTGCTGTTTTTGAGAACCTACTGCCAAAAATACTAGTCAAAGATCCTCTACGTGACAGGAGCGCCTTGCTGTGTGAGAATCAACTGCCAAAAACACTACTAGTCAAAGATCCTGTGTGTGACAGGAGTGCTCTCTTGTTTTTAAGAACCTGCTACAAAAACGCTCGCCAAAGATCCTCCCTGTGATGTGATGGGACCATTTTGCTGTTTTGGGGAATCTAATGCCAAAAACACTAATCAAAGATCATCTATGTGACAGGACCATTTTGCTGTTTTTAGGGAGCTACTGCCAAAAACACTAATCAAAGATCCTCTATGTGACGGGACCATTTTGCTGTTTTTAGGGACATATTTCCAAAAAACACTGATCGAAGATATTTTATGTGACAGAAGTGCTTTACTGCTTTTGAAAACCTACTGCCAAAAACACTAGTCAAATATCCTTTATATGACAGGGCTACTTTAAAGCAAAACCGCGAGTCAAAGATCCTCTGAATGACAGGAGAGTTGTGCTGTTTTTGAGAACCTACTGCCAAAAATGCTAGTCAAAGATCCTCTACGTGACAGGAGCGCCTTGCTGTGTGAGAATCAACTGCCAAAAACACTACTAGTCAAAGATCCTGTGTGTGACAGGAGTGCTCTCTTGTTTTTAAGAACCTGCTACAAAAACGCTCGCCAAAGATCCTCCCTGTGATGTGATGGGACCATTTTTCTGTTTTTGGGGATCTACTGCCAAAAACACTAATCAAAGATCATCTATGTGACAGGACCATTTTGCTGTTTTTGGGGATCTACTGTCAAAAACACTAATCAACGATCATCTATGTGACAGGACCATTTTGCTGTTTTTAGGGAGCTACTGCCAAAAACACGAATCAAGTATCCTCTATGTGACAGGACCATTTTGCTGTTTTTAGGGACATACTTCCAAAAACACTGATCGAAGATATTTTATGTGACAGGAGTGCTTTACTGCTTTTGAAAACCTACTGCCAAAAACAATAGTCAAATATAATCTATATGACACGGCTACTTTATGCGAGTCAAAGATCCTCTGAATGACAGGAGTTGTGCTGTTTTTGAGAACCTACTGCCAAAAATGCTAGTCAAAGATCCTCTACGTGACAGGAGGAGCGCCTTGCTGTGTGAGAATCAACTGCCAAAAACAGTACTAGTCAAAGATCCTGTGTGTGACAGGAGTGCTCTCTTGTTTTTAAGAACCTGCTACAAAAACGCTCGCCAAAGATCCTCCCTGTGATGTGATGGGACCATTGTGCTGTTTTGGGGAATCTAATGCCAAAAACACTAATCAAAGATCATCTATGTGACAGGACCATTTTGCTGTTTTTAGGGAGCTACTGCCAAAAACAAGAATCAAAGATCCTCTATGTGACAGGACCATTTTGCTGTTTTTACGGACATACTTCCAAAAACACTGATCGAAGATATTTTATGTGACAGGAGTGCTTTACTGCTTTTGAAAACCTACTGCCAAAAATTATTAGTCAAATATACTCTATATGACAGGGCTACTTTAAAGCAAAAACACAAGTCAAAGATCCTCTGAATGACAGGAGAGTTGTGCTGTTTTTGAGAACCTACTGCCAAAAATAGTAGTCAAAGATCCTCTACGTGACAGGAGCGCCTTGCTGTGTGAGAATCAACTGCCAAAAACACTACTAGTCAAAGATCCTGTGTGTGACAGGAGTGCTCTCTTGTTTTTAAGAACCTGCTACAAAAACGCTCGCCAAAGATCCTCCCTGTGATGTGATGGGACCATTTTGCTGTTTTGGGGAATCTAATGCCAAAAACACTAATCAAAGATCATCTATATGACAGGACCATTTTGCTGTTTTTGGGGATCTACTGTCAAATATACTAATCAAAGATCATCTATGTGACGGGACCATTTTGCTGTTTTTGTGGATCTACTGCCAAAAACACTAATCAAAGATCATCTATGTGACAGGACCATTTTACGGGGGGGGGACAAAGTCCTGGTGGGGGGTTCAGGGGGGTGAAGCCCCCCGACGCAAAATGATTGATTGCATTCAGACAGGTTAAAATGTTGCTAAAACCATCACTTTTCTATCAGTCACAGTGACTTTTCAAAACAAAAATATTACAGCAAAAATCATATGGGTTGATTGACATGTTTATTCTGTAAGCTAACTTCAATAGTTTGAAATGATTTTGACAGTTAATGCCAGTTATCCTGTCAACCTTTCACAAGACTTCAATTTGTTAATTGAAAGTATAAACAGTATAAACACTTTTTACAGTAAACAAATGGTAAAACAGTACTAAACAATTCCATTAAAAAAAATAATTGGTGTCATTATTAACTTTCTGTCCAAGCTTGTATAATCTACTGCCTTGTTCAATTGTAAAAAATATTCTGTGCCTAAAATTCACATTTCTATCACAATTATCATACTGTAAACATGGTACGCTAACTTCATTAAAATTAATAGTCCTGTCAATAGCATGGAATTACAATTCAAATGTAGTTTTTTTTGTAAGCCTTTCAAAAGAATTCAAAATATGAAAAATTCATGAAAATTAATTCAAGCCATCAGACACTTGAAAAGTGGCACATCACATCTCTAATGTAATCATTTGAACTTTTCAACAGAAATAGCACTGCAAAAATATTAAGGACATACTTCTGTATTTTGGTAGTTATGCTGTCAACATTTAACAAGATTTCTTCAACTTGGACTTGAAAGCATAAATAGTATAAACACTTTTAACAGTATAACAGTACTAAACAATTCCAATAGATAACATTGGTGTCATTACCTTTTTGTGGCTAAAATCCAAATCTATTCTAGTCCATGCTCAATTATTGCCTCCGTAAATAAAACTTCGGCATTTATCACATCCAAAGAATCTGTTTGGGCGACGAAAAACGTTGAAAGTTTTCCACTTGCAACGGCATTAGACTTGTGTTTTTTTGTCCCAACGTGGTCTTTTACATCGCTAATTCCTCCGTGTCCGATCGAAAAATCTTGTCTGCACAAGGTGCAATTCGCGTAGTTTTCACCCTTTTTGGAACGGATAATTATTCCCGGATAGGCTTTTGAATATTCTTCACGGAATGACTGCGGTTTTCTTTTCGGTTTAAGACTCGTTTGCGATTTTTCTCCGGCTGATTCCATGATCGTTCGCTCGTTTGGAAACAATGGCAACTGGTGCCTCGTGCTTGGCAGCGGTGCTATAAATAGCCTCGCGCATGGCATTCGGAATGGCTCGATAGGAAGTTACGGGAAGCAGTGTCGATTGCCATTGTTGTTACGCGACTTCGCGAATAAAACTTTAAAAAAAAAAAAAAATTTTAAATGAATGAAAAACCGTATTTTTTATCACTGCAACCGTAACCCGGAATAGGTTGATGAAAACCGTACTAATTACGGGAAAACCGGAGTAGTTGGCAGGTATGGTGTTCTTCAAAAAGGGAACCAGGCACACATACAGTAGTGTGACCCTTTTTTTCCAGCTAAAATATTGTCAAAAAACAAACAAACTCAGTGTCATGTTAAAAATCTGATATAAAGTAAGATAGAGTATTCATCAGTCAGTCACTCAGTTACACAGACAAACCCTGCAGTTATCATGCCATATACTGTATACAGTGTGATTGGTGATTGGTATGTATGTATAACACACACCGGCCCCCAGAAATATCTTTACCGACCAATGTGGCCCCTGAGTCAAAATAATTGTCCAGGTCTGATCTATATGATAGCAGTGCCCTGCTGTTTTTTTTTAAAAAACGCACTGTCAGAAATACTTATCAAAGATCATCAAAATGATAGGAATGCTCTGCTATTTTTCAGAACCTACTGCAGAAATGTTGGTCAAAGATCGTCAATATGACGGGAGCGCACTGCTGTTTTAAAAGATCTTCGATAAGACAAAGCTTCACAGTTCTTAGGAATCTGCTTGGTTTGTTTAGGATCGCCAGTTGAGTATTTGTGTTGAAAGTAGGGGTGTAACGGTACGTGTATTTGTATTCAACCGTTTCAGTACGGGGGTTCAGTTCGGAGATGTACCGAACGAGTTTCCACACGGACCTATTAAGTAGCGTAACGCACGTTGTGTAAACAATGCACACCGTGGCACAACACACGGCATGCTAGCAGCTAACGGGCTACGATAGACTGACCATACGTCCTCTTTTCACCGGACATGTCCTCTTTTGCGGAGCTGTCAGGGCGGAGTTTCTTAAATGCCTCAAATGTCCGGCATTTTGAGTTAGGGTTGCGTGTATTTTCAATGTACGTTCAGGGTTAAGAAGGGGTTGAAAACAAAACAAATTGTGCGCGCAGCACATACTTGCCTACCCTCCCGGATTTTCCGGGAGACTCCCGAAATTCAGCGCCTCTCCCGAAAACCTCCCGGGACAAATTATCTCCCGAAAATCTCCCGAAATTCAGGCATGGACCTGAGTCCGCTTTCCCACAATATAAACGGTGTGCCTGCCCAATGACGTTATAACTGTAGAATGATCGAGGGCGAGTTCTTGGTTCCTTATGTGGGTTAATTGTTAGGCAGTTTCATTAACGTCCTCCCAGCGCGGTAACAACACACAACAACAGCAGTCACGTTTTGGTCTACCGTAAAGCAGTTCGTCTGCCGTAAACAGCAATGTTGTGACACTCTTAAACAGGACAATACTGCCATCTAGTGCATTTGATGAAAGCACTTTTGTGCGTGCCACACAGCAATGCATCATCAGAGAGGGTGTTCAGCATGGTTAGAAAAATAGTGACAGAGAATAGAACAAGGATGGACAATTCAACCCTTAACTCAACAAGTATATGTGTTAATAAATGAACACTGAAATTCAAGTATTTCTTTTATTTATATATATATGTATATATATATATATATATATATATATATATATACACAACAAAATAAATATATATTTATAGCTAGAATTCACTGAAAGTCAAGTATTTCTTATATATATATATATATATATATATATATATATATATATATATTAGAGATGCGCGGATAGGCAATTATTTCATCCGCAACCGCATCAGAAAGTCGTCAACCATCCGCAATCCACCCGATGTAACATTTGATCAGAACCGCATCCGCCCGCATCCGCCCGTTGTTATATATCTAATATAGACTAGAGATGCGCGGATAGGCAATTATTTCATCCGCAACCGCATCAGAAAGTCGTCAACCATCCGCAATCCACCCGATCTAACATTTGATCAGAACCGCATCCGCCCGCATCCGCCCGTTGTTATATATCTAATATAGACTAGAGATGCGCGGATAGGCAATTATTTCATCCGCAACCGCATCAGAAAGTCGTCAACCATCCGCCATCCACCCGATCTAACATTTGATCAGAACCGCATCCGCCCGCATCCGCCCGTTGTTATATATCTAATATAGACGATGCAAGGCATTAGTGAGGTTATAAAGCTTTTGCCTGTTAAAGAAAGGAGACTGATCCAATGCAGCACAGACATTTGCGTGCCACGCTGTCACGACCCAGACGCACACCAGTGCGCAATCATATGGGAGCCGCGCTGAGCGCACCTCCAAGCGCGTCTCGCTGCAGGCGACGGCCGGGTATATGGGCCCGACGCTCCAGCGCCATCCATTTTCAGGGCTAGTTGATTCGGCAGGTGGGTTGTTACACACTCTTTAGCGGGTTCCAACTTCCATGGCCACCGTCCTAGCTGCTGTCTATATCAACCAGGGTGAGCCCCACCCCTTTCGTGAGCGCACTGCGCGCGGAGTGACCCCTGTTACGCGCCCCCGGCAACAGGGGTGGCGGGCAGGTAAGCTGCGCGGGCGGAGCGCGCGGAGTGACCCCTGTTACGAGCCCCCGGCCACGGGGGTGGCGGGCAGGTAAGCTGCTTACCTGCTGCGCGTGACGCCGGCCGCGGCGAAGGCGGACAAGGCGGGGTGTCGGTGCGGTGGGCGCGGTGGTGACCCTGGACGTGCGTTGGGCCCTTCTCGCGGATCGCCTCAGCTACGGCTCCCGGTGGGGCCCTCTCGGGGGAAGGGGCCTCGGTCCCGGACCCCGGCGAGGCGTCACTTCTCCGCTCCGTAAAAGTGTCCATCTCTTTTTCTTTTTTTTCTTCTGTTGTGGCATATGCAGCAGGTGCCTGCTCGTTTTTCGTATGTGGGTAACAACATTTAACTATGTATATATATTTCCCAAATGGTTTAACTGCCACCCGCCTGAATCTATTTAAAATCTAATTTTTTTTTAACCACCCGACCCGACCCGCGGATAAAATCTAATTTTTTTAAATTTCATCCGCCCGATCCGCGGATAATCCGCGGACTCCGCGGTTGTGCCCGCAAACCGCGCATCTCTAATATATATATATATATATATATATATATATATATATATATGAAATACTTGACTTGGTGAATTCTAGCTGTAAATATACTCCTCCCCTCTTAGCCACCCCCCGAAATCGGAGGTCTCAAGGTTGGCAAGTATGGCGTAGCAGCATTGCTGAGGGAGGGGCAGAGACAGAGAGAGCGAGAGAGTTATGATAAACGCGCATGCGTCGCCAGGCTCTGCTTTTTATCCATAGATTTATCACATTTAATTTTTTATTATCTATAGCAGGGGTATCAAAAGTGTGCCCCGGAGGCCATTAGCGGCCCACCACTAATACTTTAAAGGCCCACGGCACATTCTAAAAATACTATTAAAATAAACAAAAACATAACAAAAGTGAAATAAAAAAGCTTAAAGGTTAAATGTAATTTAGAAAAAGTTGCAATGTTGACTAATAAAACAAAGCTCTTTTTTTTTTTTTTCAAACTGTCATTGCTCAAAACTTAATATTGAATCAAAATCAACGTTATTATGAATTATTGACCTATCCAAGGTTCCCATTACTTCACATCAAATATTCCACTAAGAAAAATATTTTTGGTGGAAGATTTTGCAAATTTGGTAAATAAATAACCCAAAAATGTATATTTTGTTGTTTTCTTACTGTACCGAAAATGAACCGAACCGTGACCTCTAAACCGAGGTACGTACCGAACCAAAATTTGTGTGTACCGTTACACCCCTAGTTGAAAGTAAAAGAAAAGACGCTTCTTTTACAAGTTGACTGAATGACTCGCTTTTTTAAACTGAAGGCATTTGGCCGTCACGCATTGCCAAGCTGCTAAGAACGACGACGACGTTAAAGAAGAGCTTTTCTGCTTCATTGGTAGAAAAAAAAAATGCCTGAGATGAACAAAACTAGCATAAAATAATGTAGCATGATTGTGACATCATTGTATTACAATGATACTTTTGGGGATTTCAAAACCAGCGTTTGGTTGAAGATCTACACGATGTTCCTCTCCAACATGGGTTCCTGCTTCAGGATGCGTCTGAAGCTCAGGCCGTTCAGGTCCAGCGTTTGGAAGGTGCCCTCCCGGATGAGTTCGGCCACGCCGCGGCCCACGGCGGGCGACTGCTGCAGGCCGTGGCCGCTGAAGCCCGTGGCGAAGTACATGTTTTTGATGAGCGGGTGCAGGCCCACGATGCCGTTCTGGTCCAAGGTGTTGTAGTCGTAGTAGCCCGCCCACGCACTCCTCACCTGGCAAAGGGGGAGGGGATGAAATGGCTCACGTCTCCTTTATGCATGTTCTTGTTTGTGTGAGCTGATGTACCTCAGGCTTTGATTTGGTGGATTATTTTCAGCATTTTTATTCATTTCTATGATGCAGGGTGGCGGTTATCATCATCAACCGGAAGGGGGAGCGATTGCATTAATTTATGACACGTTTGGGTGAGCTAGCCTACCGTGGGCTTAGACTTTGTGGATTATTTTGAGCCTCTGTTGTATTTAAGTTAAGTTAAAGTGCCAATGATTGTCACACACACACTAGGTGTGGCGAAATTATTCTCTGCATTTGACCCATCACCCTTGATCACCCCCTGGGAGGTGAGGGGAGCAGTGAGCAGCAGCGGTGGCCGCGCCCGGGAATCATTTTGGTGATTTAACCCCCAATACCAACCCTTGATGCTGAGTGCCAAGCAAGGAGGCTCACGTCTCCTTTATGCATGTTTCATGTGTGTAAGCCGATGTACTTCAGGCTTTGATTTGGTGGATTATTTTCAGCATTTTTATTCATTTCTATGATGCAGGGTGGCGGTTATCATCATCAACCGGAAGGGGGAAGCGATTGCATTAATTTATGACACGTTTGGGTGAGCTAGCCTACCGTGGGCTTAGACTTTGTGGATTATTTTGAGCCTCTGTTGTATTTAAGTTAAGTTAAAGTGCCAATGATTGTCACACACACACTAGGTGTGGCGTAATTATTCTCTGCATTTGACCCATCACCCTTGATCACCCCCTGGGAGGTGAGGGGAGCAGTGAGCAGCAGTGAGCAGCAGCGATGGCCGCGCCCGGGAATCATTTTGGTGATTTAACCCCCAATACCAACCCTTGATGCTGAGTGCCAAGCAGGGAGGCTCACGTCTCCTTTATGCATGTTTCATGTGTGTAAGCTGATGTACTTCAGGCTTTGATTTGGTGGATTATTTTCAGCATTTTTATTCATTTCTATGATGCAGGGTGGCGGTTATCATCATCAACCGGAAGGGGGAGCGATTGCATTCATTTATGACACGTTTGGGTGAGCTAGCCTGCCGTGGGCTTAGACTTTGTGGATTATTTTGAGCCTCTGTTGTATTTAAGTTAAGTTAAAGTGCCAATGATTGTCACACACACACTAGGTGTGGCGAAATTATTCTCTGCATTTGACCCATCACCCTTGATCACCCCCTGGGAGGTGAGGGGAGCAGTGAGCAGCAGCGATGGCCGCGCCCGGGAATCATTTTGGTGATTTAACCCCCAATACCAACCCTTGATGCTGAGTGCCAAGCAAGGAGGCTCACGTCTCCTTTATGCATGTTTCATGTGTGTAAGCCGATGTACTTCAGGCTTTGATTTGGTGGATTATTTTCAGCATTTTTATTCATTTCTATGATGCAGGGTGGCGGTTATCATCATCAACCGGAAGGGGGAGCGATTGCATTAATTTATGACACGTTTGGGTGAGCTAGCCTACCGTGGGCTTAGACTTTGTGGATTATTTTGAGCCTCTGTTGTATTTAAGTTAAGTTAAAGTGCCAATGATTGTCACACACACACTAGGTGTGGCGAAATTATTCTCTGCATTTGACCCATCACCCTTGATCACCCCCTGGGAGGTGAGGGGAGCAGTGAGCAGCAGCGATGGCCGCGCCCGGGAATCATTTTGGTGATTTAACCCCCAATACCAACCCTTGATGCTGAGTGCCAAGCAGGGAGGCTCACGTCTCCTTTATGCATGTTTCATGTGTGTAAGCCGATGTACTTCAGGCTTTGATTTGGTGGATTATTTTCAGCATTTTTATTCATTTCTATGATGCAGGGTGGCGGTTATCATCATCAACCGGAAGGGGGAGCGATTGCATTAATCTATGACACGTTTGGGTGAGCTAGCCTACCGTGGGCTTAGACTTTGTGGATTATTTTGAGCCTCTGTTGTATTTAAGTTAAGTTAAAGTGCCAATGATTGTCACACACACACTAGGTGTGGCGAAATTATTCTCTGCATTTGACCCATCACCCTTGATCACCCCCTGGGAGGTGAGGGGAGCAGTGAGCAGCAGCGATGGCCGCGCCCGGGAATCATTTTGGTGATTTAACCCCCAATACCAACCCTTGATGCTGAGTGCCAAGCAAGGAGGCTCACGTCTCCTTTATGCATGTTTCATGTGTGTAAGCCGATGTACTTCAGGCTTTGATTTGGTGGATTATTTTCAGCATTTTTATTCATTTCTATGATGCAGGGTGGCGGTTATCATCATCAACCGGAAGGGGGAGCGATTGCATTAATTTATGACACGTTTGGGTGAGCTAGCCTACCGTGGGCTTAGACTTTGTGGATTATTTTGAGCCTCTGTTGTATTTAAGTTAAGTTAAAGTGCCAATGATTGTCACACACACACTAGGTGTGGCGAAATTATTCTCTGCATTTGACCCATCACCCTTGATCACCCCCTGGGAGGTGAGGGGAGCAGTGAGCAGCAGCGGAGGCCGCGCCCGGGAATCATTTTGGTGATTTAACCCCCAATACCAACCCTTGATGCTGAGTGCCAAGCAGGGAGGTAATGGGTCCCATTTTTATAGTCTTTGGTATAACTCGGCCGGGGTTTGAACTCACAACCTACCGATCTCAGGGCGGACACTCTAACCACTTCAGGTGGTAATAATCATTAATAACTGGTGGGAAGAGCAATTGCATTATTATATGAAATGTATATATTATGGATGTGCTCGTATGTGAGCTACCATAAAGTCGGCTTTGATTGTGTAGATTATTTTCATATGTTTTGTTTATTTCTGTTGTGCAAGGCAAAGGTTATTATCAATAACTGGTAGGAGGAGGGATTACATTAGTTACACGACACCTCTACAAAGTGCATGTGTTTGTGTATACTTTAATGTTCTGTTTATTTATATTGTGCAAGGTGGCAGTTATCAATAAATGGTGGGAAGAGCAATGGCATTGATTACATTTACATGTGTTTGTGTGTGATCTTTCGCACTGTGGGGTTTGAGGTTGTGGATTATTTTTAGCAATTCGGTTTCATTTTAGGTAGCTATCAATAACTTGTGAGAAGAGCAATCACATTAATTGTATTTGTCCTTGTTGTGTATGTGAGCTACTGTAAAGTGGGTTTAGCTTGTGTAGATTATTTCTGTTCATTTCTATTGTGAAGATTATTATCAATAATTGGAAAAAATTATATGTATGTACCTCTACAAAGTGCATGTGTGTAAAGTATCATGCAGTGGGCTTTGTGTATATTTGTATGTTGTTCTGTTTATCTTTATTGTGCAAGGTGATGGTTATCATCAATAACTGGTGGGAGGAATGATGGTATTAAGTATATGACACCTCTACAAAGTGAATGTGTTCTTGTGTGAGTTTACCTATTGTGTGCTTTGACCTTGCAGATTATTTTCAATAATTTGGTGTTATTTTAGATGGCAATCATTATTAACTGGTGGTAGGAGTGACCACAATAATAATGATACGTTTATGTTGTGCATGTGCTTGTCTGACCTACCGTACAGTGGGCTTTGATTATGTTAATTTCCTGTTAAATTCTCTTGTGGAAGGTGGTGGTTATCAGCAATAACTAGTGGGAGGAGTGATTGCATTAATTATGGCACATCTACAAAGTGCATGTGTTTGTGTGCGAGATAGCGAACCATGGGCTTCGACTTTGTGGATTACCTCTCGTCGTTTTAGGTATTGTGCATGGTGGCAGTTATCAATAACTGGTGGGAGGAGCGATGGCATAAATTATGATACATTTACATTGTGTGAGCTAGAGTACCGAAGGCTTTGACGTTTTGGATTGTTTTCAGCCAATTGCTTTTATTTCAGGTGGGAGGAGTAATTGCATTACCCCCGCGACCCTAAAGGGACAAGCAGTAGAAGATGGATGGATGATACATTTACATTGTGTGAGCTAGCAGACCATGGGCTGTAACGTTGTGGTTTATTTTCAGCCATTTGGTTTTATGTCAGGTGGCAATAGTCATCAATAACTGATGGGAGGAGTAATTGCATTAATTATGATACATTTACATTTTGTGAGCTAGCAGACCGTTGGCTGTAACATTGTGGTTTATTTTCAGGCATGTGGTTTTATTTTAGGTGGCAATCCTCATCAATAACTGGTGGGAGGAGTGATTGCATCAATTTTATGACCCCTCTACAAAGTGCATGCGTTTGTGCGTTGATTTGATTTGATTTAGTAAATTTCTGTTGATTTGACCTATTTCTGTTGTTCAAGGTGGTCATCCATTTTATGGATTAGTTCCAGCCATTCGATTTTATTTCAGGTGGCAATCATCAATATCTGGTGGGAGGAGCGATCACATTTTTATGTTATGAATGGGCTCACCTGTGAGCTAGCGTATCGTGGGCTTTGACTGTGTAGATCAGGGGTGTCAAACTGATCCGGTTTTATCCGGCCAGCGAGATAAGTTTGCTAAGTGTAAAAAATGAGGTAACATTTTTGAATGAAAGAAAGTGCTGTTCTAAATGAGTCCACTAGATGTCACAATAGCAATTATTTGTATCCTCTTCCGCGAGAGCGCGCACAACTTCAGAGGGGGCGGAGCTATTTGCCGTGTTAAGATCGAGGCCACGCTTCCGTGTTTGGACACTACGTACTTACGCTGCTTATTAGTGATAGTATACAAAATGTAGATTGTTACGTTCATGCCTTGATCGTCAAAGATGTTGGTAATGTAACCTGTGACATTTCTACCCAAATATATGCTTTTTGATAATCAGCACATTTCGTGTTGTACTTATGACTGGGGACACATTTTCTGGGTGCACATAAATATGCGGATATAATATGTAACTAGAGATGTCCGATATTGGCTTTTTTGCTGATATCCGATATTCCGATATTGTCCAACTCTTAATTACCGATTCCGATATCAACCGATACCGATATATACAGTCGTGGAATTATTAACACATTATTATGCCTAATTTTGTTGTGATGCCCCGCTGGATGCATTAAACAATGTAAAAAGGTTTTCCAAAATAAATCAACTCAAGTTATGGGAAAAAAATGCCAACATAGCACTGCCATATTCATTATTGAAGTCACAAAGTGCATTATTTTTTTTAACATGCTTCAAAACAGCAGCTTGGAATTTGGGACATGCTCTCCCTGAGAGAGCATGAGGAGGTTGAGGTGGGGGGATAGGGGATAGCGTCCCGGAAGAGTTAGTGCTGCAAGGGATTCTGGGTATTTGTTCTGTTATGTTTATGTTGTGTTACGGTGCGGATGTTCTCCCGAAATGTGTTTGTCATTCTTGTTTGGTGTGGGTTCACAGTTTGGCGCATATTTGTAACAGTGTTAAAGTTGTTTATACGGCCACCCTCAGTGCGACCTGTATGGCTGTTGACCAAGTATGCTTGGCATTCACTTATGTGTGTGAAAAGCCGTACATATTATGTGATTGGGCCGGCACGCAAAGGCAGGGCCTTTAAGGTTTATGGCGTTCTGTACTTCTCCCTACGTCCGTGTACCACTCCGTACAGCGGCGTTTTAAAAATTCATAAATTTTTTGAAACCGATACCGATAATTTCCGATATTACATTTTAAAGCATTTATCGGCCGATAATATCGGCAGTCCGATATTATCGGACATCTCTATATGTAACCCCTTCTAACTTGATGCGTGATTAATGAAATGAGTCCAAATTCTAAAGTTTTGTTGTTGATGATGCATATGTACAGAATAAACCACATAATATTAGTACATCAGTTGAGGAAAATGGGTAAATTACATCCTGTAATTTGATTTTCATATTATTACTCAATTCATCTTCTGGTAGATTAAAAATTAACACCAATGGGAGCATTTTAAAACTCTGCTACACTCAATTCCACCTACTGGACTGATGAACATTATCACATCATTTATTCAGAAAGTATAAATAACGACAAATGAAGACAGAATACTATTACCGTATTTTCCGCACTATAAGGCGCACCTAAAAACCACAAATTTTCTCAAAAGCTGACAGTGCGCCTTATAACCCGGTGCGCTTTATATATGGATAAATATTAAGATTCATTTTCATAAAGTTTCGGTCTCGCAACTTCGGTAAACAGCCGCCATCTTTTTTCCCCGTAGAAGAAGCGCGCGGTGCATGCTGGGATATGTGACGTTTCATTTCCATTTGTGTGTTTATGTAAAGACCCCAAAATGGCTCCTATTAAGTGTGTTGTCTGTCTAATTATAAATAATGCAGACGAGGCGTCTTAACTGAGTTCTCAACGTTTACTCACAGCGTGCTCATAACCACATTCTAACTGCCAGCATACAACAACGCTTCTCAGGGCTACCGCGCATGCTCGTCACTATCGTTGCATGCTGGGTAGTGTAGTTGTTATATTTGCTAGCTCATAACATCACATTAAGAGACACGCTTACGCGCTTAATTCAATACTCGCCGTCATTCCGGGTGGATTGACAAAAGACCTCCAGCCGCTAGATATTGGTGTCAACAGGGCATTCGAAGCTAGACTGCTAACTGCGTGGGAACAGTGGATGACAGAAGGCGAACACACGTGACGTTCACCAAGACAGGGAGGCAGGGAGACAGCGCCAGACGACATTTTGGATCCCACATTCGCCCAACTTTTCAATTCGGACAACGAAGGAGAATAATTCGAGGGATTTATGAATGAAGAATAACTTCAGAAAGTGAGCGTTATGTTTATTTTGTGTGTTGTGACATTAACGTTCGAGCAACATTATGTTGCTATTGCTCTGCACTATTTTGAATTTTACTATGTTTGTGATTGCACATTTGCGTACATTTTGGGAGTGAACAGAGTTGTTAGAACGCTGGTTTTTAATATATTATTAAAGTTTGACTGACCTATCTGACTGTTTTTTTGACATTCCTTTAGCGCAGTTAGATGCGGCTTACAACACCGGGCGGCTTATAGGTGGACAAAGTTTTGAAATATGCCGTTCATTGAAGGCGCGGCTTTTAACCCAGGGCGCCTTATGGTGCGGAAAATACGGTAACCTCAACATGTAAGTGTAAAAAAACATTTTCAGAATGTGCATGGTCTATTTTTAAACAAATAACATGTGCATGGTCTATTTTTAAACAAATATAACAATCTGAAGTTGTCTTTATTTTTAAGTAATCATGCCATGATTTTACCATAGACTTTCGTCAATGAGCGAAAATTAGTTTGACACCCCTGGTTGTAGATTATTTCATTGCGGTTTTGTTTATTTTTATTGTGGAAGGTGTCGTTTGTTATTAACTGGTGGGAGGAGTGAATGCAAAAATGTATCACACCTATAAATTGTGTTTTTGTTTTTTTTGAGATGGCAATTACCAATAATAGTTTCATGATGTTTACTCACCTTCAATTTTTCAAAAGCAGGAACACGCTTCGCCAGATTGGGCCAGATTTTGTCCTCAAAAAATTGGTGGTCCACGTCCAGATTAGTGATGTCCGGCTCCTCCCCCTGAGAACGCAAACAGTAGATCTGACAGAAGTTCTCTGATTACGTTATAAACTAGAAGCAGCTTCCACAGACCTCCTCCGGTGACATTCCAGCGATGTAGTTCCCGCCAAGCCCCTCCCTCCTGAAGTACACTCCAGAGTGGTCGATCAGGAAAGGCGTGTCCAGACCGGGACCGTCGGGACAGTGGACCACGTACACGAACCTGAACATCAACAAACATGTTTTTATGGTAATGTCACAACCTTATCTATGCAAGATTACACATATTTACCTTTAAAAAAATTGGTTTTAATTATCACAACATAATTCTAGCAATCTTGTAATTATTTTCACCGCAAAATATTTCTATTAAAAAACCTACATCGTTTTTTCAACAGCACAATATTTTCTGTTAATTATTAAACAATTATTCTTGTTTTTATATTGTTTTGTCATTTATTTTTTTCCCCTGGATAAAATAAATGTAATTCCAGTTACGATACATTGTTATAGTAATATGATGATTTGATTTTTGTTTGCTTTATTCCAACATTTTATGTACCGGTAATTTTTCAACTAAGTAATTATCTTAATTTTTTTCTCACGATAACCAAAAAAAGACCATTCCCATAACGGACATTGTCTATTAGTTTTATGACATTACGGTACTGAAAATGTTTATTAATTCTATATTATAATTAATTTGTTGTAATTCTGAGTTTGTTATTGTAATCATCTTTCTAATATTACTAAACTACACCTTTAGATCCAGCCTTTTGCCTTAGAGCAGGGGTGCTCACACTTTTTCTGCAGGCGAGCTACTTTTCAATTGATCAAGTCGTGGGGATCTACCTCATTCATATATATAATTTATATTTACTTATTTATGAAATATATGTTTTTGTTAACAAGTTAAAGGTGTTTAATGATAATACAAGTATGTTTAATACATATAGTTAATATTGTTAACAAGTTAAAGGTGTTTAAAGATAATGCAAGTATGTTTAACACATATAGTTAATATTGTTAACAAGTTAAAGGTGGTTAAAAATAATACAAGCATGTTTAACACAAATAGTTAATATTGTTAACAACTTAAAGGTGGTTAAAGATAAAACTAGCATGTTTAACACATATAGTTAATATTGTTAACAAGTTAAAGGTGGTTAAAGATAATACAAGCATGTTTAACACATATAGATTCCTTTCTTTCATGAAGACAAGAATATAAGTTGGTGTATTACCTGATTGTGATGACTTGCATTGATTGGAATCAGACAGTGGTGCTGATAACGTCCGCATTTTCGAATGGAGGAGAAAAAAAGTCCTCCTTTCTGTCCAATACCACATGAAAGTGGTTGGTTTTTGGCATCTTATTTGTCCAGCTTCCGTACTCCTTTGTATACACTTTACAAGAAATACATTGTCGGCAAACTCCGTAGCTTGCTAGCTTGTGCACGCCAGCTTTCTGAGACTCTTATTTTGGTAGCGCAGGCAGGATGAAGCAGAGCTTTTATTGTGCAACTGTGCAGTCGGTCTTTGGAGTTTTGACGACAGGTACGGCGCCAGAGTCTGTTGAAATAAAGTGTTTCTTAACTTCCAGTCGGTAATTTTAATGAGCTGGCAGCAGCCAGCGTCATCTCAGAAGACCTTCGGGTGCCGTGAATGTCAATCAAGTGACGAAAGTGACGTCGTAGTGAAGATTTATGATCGCTCATTTTTAGGACTATTTTTTTAATGCCTGGCTGGTGTCGACTGACACACCCTCCGAGATCGACCAGTAGATCGCGATCGACGTAATGAGCACCCCTGCCTTAGAGCTTATACTTTTTTTTTTTTTACCTTTTACGGGGTTCGACAGGAAGTCGAATTGCGGCTATCGTGTCTTTGGGGCCAAATCCCATTCCGACCAGCTCGGCCAGTTTAGCGGAAAAAGCTCCGGCTGCGTTGACCACAATGGCGCATTCCACTAGCTGGTACTCCAGGCTGTTGGGCATCTGCACCTAACATGGCACTGATTTAATCTCATTTATCTCAACACATTCATCCAAAATAGTGCATAAATCACCCGTACTTTAACAGATTTGATCGTTGTCGTTTGCAATTGGTCACCCTCTACTGTGGTCACCAGGTTTGACATATGATTAAAACCTGTGGAAGGACACGCACAATTTTAATCTTTGTTTTTCCGACCACGTTGCTTGATAGGTGATACTGACCGGTGACTTCTCCAGCACACTGGATGGCACCCAATGATATGGCTTTCCTCTTGAAGGCGTTCAACAGAGTCCAGGGGTCAAACCAGCCCTCGTTCTCTAGACCTGCACAGTTAAAACGTCAGTATGTTGCGCAACCGTGGTCGGACTCCTGGTTTACCATTGTTTCGTTTTTTAAATTAACATTAGCCCGAGTTAACCCTCAGTTGGGCTTTGTCATCAACAAGGCTGGCAAGTTTTAACAAACGACAAGAGTGAGACTTTAGTGTCATGTTGTGCACCAAAATTTGTTGGCCTTATTAACATCAATTTGGCCCGTTTTAACGTCGGTTTATACCTTAAGACTGCACTGTGGCCAATGTTTGGTTGAATGCTGTTTTACAGTGGTTCTCAATGTGGATTCCAGAGACTGTGGGTTCCTTTAGGCCAGGGGTCGGCAACCCAAAACATTGAAAGAGGCATATTCATACCTGCCAACTTTTGAAATCAGAAAAACCTAGTAGCCAGGGTCCAGGGGCCGCAGGCCCCGGTAGTTCCAGGACAAAGTCCTGGTGTGGGGTCCATTCGCCCCCCGACGCAAAATGATTATTAGCATTCAGACAGGTTAAAATGTTGCTAAAACCATCACTTTTCTATCAGTCACAGTGACTTTTCAAAACAAAAATATTACAGTAAAAATCATATGGGTTGATTGACATGTTTATTCTGTAAACTAACTTCAATAGTTTGAAATTATTTTGACAGTTAATGCCAGTTATCCTGTCAACCTTTCACAAGACTTCAATTTGTTAATTGAAAGTATAAACAGTATAAACACTTTTTACAGTAAACAAATGGTAAAACAGTACTAAACAATTCCATTTAAAAAAAAATTGGTGTCATTATTAACTTTCTGTCCAAGCTTGTATAATCTACTGCCTTGTTCAATTGTAAAAAATATTCTGTGCCTAAAATTCACATTTCTATCACAATTATCATACTGTAAACATGGTAAGCTAACTTCATTAAAATTAATAGTCCTGTCAATAGCATGGAATTACAATTCAAATGTAGTTTTTTTTGTAAGCCTTTCAAAAGAATTCAAAATATGAAAAATTTATGAAAATTAATTTAAGCCATCAGACACTTGAAAAGTGGCACATCACATCTCTAATGTAATCATTTTAACTTTTCAACAGAAATAGCACTGCAAAAATATTAAGGACATACTTCTGTATTTTGGTAGTTATGCTGTCAACATTTAACAAGATTTCTTCAACTTGGACTTGAAAGCATAAATAGTATAAACACTTTTAACAGTATAACAGTACTAAACAATTCCAATAGATAACATTGGTGTCATTACCTTTTTGTGGCTAAAATCGAAATTGTATCGCTAGCAACGGCATTAGACTTGTGTTTTTTTGTCCCAACGTGGTCTTTTACATCGCTAATTCCTCCGTGTCCGATCGAAAAATCTTGTCTGCACAAGGTGCAATTCGTGTAGTTTTCACCCTTTTTGGAACGGATAATTATTCCCGGATAGGCTTTTGAATATTCTTCACGGAATGACTGAGGTTTTCTCTTCGGTTTAAGACTCGTTTGCGATTTTTCTCCGGCTGATTCCATGATCGTTCGCTCGTTTGGAAACAATGGCAACTGGTGCCTCGTGCTTGGCAGCGGTGCTATAAATAGCCTCGCGCAAGGCATTCGGAATGGCTCGATAGGAAGTTACGGGAAGCAGTGTCGATTGTCATTGTTGTTACGCGATTTCGTGAATAAAACTTTAAAAAAAAAATTTTTTTTAATTAATGAAAAACCGTATTTTTTATCACTGCAACCGTAACCCGGAATAGGTTGATGAAAACCGTACTAATTACGGGAAAACCGGAGTAGTTGGCAGGTATGCATATTGGACCAAAAATACAAAAAACAAATCTGTCTGGAGCCGCAAAAAATGAAAAGCCGTATATAAGTGTTATAATGAAGGCAACGCATGACGTAAGTGTCTTTATTAGCTATAATAGCCTACTATCAAAATGACAGTGTCGCAGGCTGAAGCAAATCTTCGTTGACAGAAATTTTGAAATGTAATATTTATTCTACACATTTTTACATTAGAAACCATTAGTAAATCAGAGGCTACTCAGAAGGTGCGATAACTCCTGGAAATTACTGGCTTTTAATGGCCAAAGGTATTGTTGTGTGTGTCCAAGTTAAAGGAAACGGCAGGTTGTCTTCTTTTAATACATTTTTTACAATCTTTGGCAAGCTAGGCAACGTTCCCTCTAAGGTGTGCACCTGCGCAATGCTCAAGCGTCCTCTGCGCACAGCAAATATATGCCGCGCACCAAATCAAATCCCATCTGAATTCTAAACAAAATAAACACATAATTTATTCTGTATAATTTTGCAGTGCAACTCTGAGTGACAGTGACAACAAGCGGCCCTAACGGTGTTCGTCAACACCGTTCAATTATTGTAACGTCTATCGAGATGCTTCGAGGACAGGAATTATATCGATCACTTTATTGAGCAAAACTGTTTATATTCGGCCATAACCACACCAAAAACATGAGTAAAAAAACTTCTCTCTCGAAAAACTACCGGTAGTCATTTTCTGCCGTACAAACCAACTTGTCATCTGTCACCAACACGCATAGCACTAAGCCACTGGTGCGTTTATGGCCACACAAAAAGTCTGACAACTCAAACACCATACAAAGTTACACTATGACTACTCAGTCATATGTGTGCTTATTCTACTGTCATTTATTATTAATGTTAATTTATTGATATTAATCATGGAATGCTGTTACTAGAGAAAGTTACAGGAATGCACACTTCATCCTATGCTTACATCTCATTGTGCAACATGAGGATGTTTAAGGGGAACTAAATGTGATCTCTGAAAGGGGTACAAATGATTTACAAAGCAGGACCCCCACCCAGACATATTGTACAATACTAATCCATAGCTTATGAAAAACAAGATTTCTTTTATTTGCATTACAAGTGGGCCAAATCACTAATATTAGAAAATAATCTCATGAAAATTACTCCTGTCATTTTAGTGTTATAATAAAAGACTGGTTTGAGACAGGTGTGCAATCTTTTATTTTCATTACAAGTGGGCCAAATCACTAATATTAGAAAATAATCTCATGAAAATTACTCCTGTCATTTTAGTGTTATAAGAAAAGACTGGTTTGAGACAGGTGTGCAATCTTTTATTTTCATTACAAGTGGGCCAAATCACTAATATTAGAAAATAATCTCATGAAAATGACTCCTGTCATTTGAGTGTTATTATAAAAGATTGGTTTGAGACAGGTGTGCTGCTGGTATTGCCACGTGTGATGTTGCTCACATGTGCTCCACTGAATGCTCAGGGAGTTTTTGTGTTTGCTCACACACATGAACAATTAGAGGGAACATTGAAGCTAGGTAATGTTTGCTGTGGTCTGGAACAACGTGGCACACAAACAACAACAATCTGAAATGTGTCATGAGACATGCAAAACTAAATTATAAACAAAGTGGATAAAAGTAAACGATATTAAATGAGCTCAGATACACCTACAAATGAGGCATAATGTTGCAATATGTACATACAGCTAGCGCAAATAGCATGTTAGCATTGATTAGCTTGCAGTCATGCACTGACCAAATATGCCTGATTAGCACTCCAACAAGTCAATAACATCAACAAAGCGCACCTTTGTGCATTCACACACAGCATGAAGCTTTTGGTGGACAAAATGAAACAAAGAAGTGGAAGATTTTACATGTAAACAAACTGTTGCGTCACAGTCCACACTATGTTGAGTTCAAGAACTGCTGAAATTAGTAGGACAAAACAATGTTCACCAAATACTCATATTAAACATTGGGCTTTCTAACAAATGGGAAGGTTTGTGTCATGTTGGTCCTCAAACAAAAACAATACTAAAACCAAAAAATAATTTCCCCCCCCATCTTTTTCCATTTTAAATCCTTTTTAAAAAATCCTCCAGGGAGCCACTAGAGCGGCACTAAAGGGCTGTGACTGTTAGTAGTTTGTTAGCAATTTTAGTCACTTCCTTTATATACGTTAACACATATTAGAATCTTAGCACCTCGTAGCAAAGTATTAGTCCGAGTTAGCCGTCAGTTAGCTCTTTATTAACGTTAGCAACTGTTAGCCATTTGTTAGTCACTCTCAGCAAGATTTGCTGCTTCTTTTAAGCACATACGTGATAATAATGTTAGCATCTACAGTATATTAGCATTAGGGCTGCGAATCTTTGAGTTTCCCACGATTCGATTCAATATCGATTCTTGGGTCACGATTAGATTCAAAAACGATTTTTTTCCCCGATTCAAAACGATTCTCTATTCATTCAATACATAGGATTTCAGCAGGATCTACCCCAGTCTGCTGACAAGCAAGCAGAGTAGTAGATTTTTGTAAAAAGCGTCTATAATTGTAAAGGACAATGTTTTATCAACTGATTGCAATAATGTACATTTGTTTTAACTATTAAATGAACCAAAAATATGACTCATTTTATCTTTGTGAAAATATTGGACACACAGTGTGTTGTCAAGCTTATGAGATGCGATGCAAGTGTAAGCCACTGTGACACTATTGTTCATTTTTATTTTTTATAAATGTCTAATGATAATGTCAATGAGGGATTTTTAATCACTGCTATGTTGAAATTGTAACTAATTTTGATACTGTTGTTGATAATATTAATTTTTGTTTCACTACTTTTGGTTTGTTCTGTGTCGTGTCTCCTCTCAATTGCTCTGTTTATTGCAGTTCTGAGTGTTGCTGGGTGGGGTTTGGTTTTGGAATTGGATTGCATTGTTATGGTATTGCTGTGTATTGTTTTGTTGGATTGATTAATAAAAAAAAATTATTAAAAAATTAAAAAATTAAATTAAATAGATTTTTGAAAAATGAGACTCGATAATGAATTGAACAACCTGAGTTTTTTTCCCACACCCCTAATTAGCATATTGGCACCTCATATCAAAGCATCAGCCGCTGTCAGCCACTGTTAGCAGTTTGTTAGCCACTTAAATTGTTAGCAGTGTTTTAGCATTAGAGCATCAGCGCACCAGTGTCTCATAGCAATACGTTAGCCGCAGTTAGCTATCAGTTAGTCTCTGTTTCAACTACGGTAATGTATTACTGGTTTCTAGGGATGTGATGTACTTACCATATGAAGCTAGCACCACATCTTCCGTATTGATCCACGGAAATTTGTCTTTTAGCTGTGTGGCGGAGAGAAGGGCCACTTGGGCTCCAGCTGACCTAAAAAACACAAACATCCTGTTGCTGAATATTTATCGTAACATTAATGCTTGTTCTGTTCATAGACGACCTCTGGGTCTTGTAGTTCTCCTCCATGATGTGTGCCACCTTCTCGCTGGCCAGGAACAAATATCCTGATTGGTTGAACTGCAGGTCCACGGCATCTTCGTTCAATACCCCAAGGTGGTCCTGGGAGGACACATTTTTTGGTACTATCATTATTATTTGGGTGGTGGTCTTTACTTTTGACTTACGTTGATGTTCCTCAGGAAGTGTGCAGACTCCAAAGACAGGCAGATGTTCTCCAGCAGGGAAAACTGCTGCCGGATCCCCCCAGCGGACAACACTGTGGACGCCTTGGAGTACTGAAGGGACGGACAGCGCAGAGAGGTGATAGGAGAACGTCATTTAAGGAAAAATCAGGAATGACAGCAGACCCCGTTTTTGCTGCAAATTCCTAAAAACACTAAAGCACTGTCACATAGATGATCTTTGACTGGCATCTTGTGTAATAGTTCCTTTAAAACAGTGGTTGTTAACCTTGTTGGAGGTACCGAACCCCACCAGTTTCATATGCGCATTCACTGAACCCATCTTCAGTAAAAAATATATATATATTTTTTTCAAATTCAAGACAAAGTTATGTTTTTTTTTACCGGTGCACAAAATGAACCATGCATGAACATCACCTTGTTCAAAGAACAAAACCAACACAGTGCATAAACTCACAACAATTTACACACTTGCAAATCAGTGTAACTTCTGCTGTTGCCGTATCCATAATACGCCGATATGGAGAAGTTTTTATTTACACAATGAGTCAGGTGTGTCTCGACATCCGAACCCCTGAGGCCGACTCACCAAACCCTTAGGGTTCGATCGAACCCAGGTTAAAGGGGAACATTATCACCAGACCTATGTAAGCGTCAATATACAGGTAAAAGCCAGTAAATTAGAATATTTTGAAAAACTTGATTTATTTCAGTAATTGCATTCAAAAGGTGTAACTTGTACATTATATTTATTCATTGCACACAGACTGATGCGTTCAAATGTTTATTTCATTTAATTTTGATGATTTGAAGTGGCAACAAATGAAAATCCAAAATTCCGTGTGTCACAAAATTAGAATATTGTGTAAGGCTAATACAAAAAAGGGATTTTTAGAAATGTTGGCCAACTGAAAAGTATGAAAATGAAAAATATGAGCATGTACAATACTCAATACTTGGTTGGAGCTCCTTTTGCCTCAATTACTGCGTTAATGCGGCGTGGCATGGAGTCGATGAGTTTCTGGCACTGCTCAGGTGTTATGAGAGCCCAGGTTGCTCTGATAGTGGCCTTCAACTCTTCTGCGTTTTTGGGTCTGGCATTCTGCATCTTCCTTTTCACAATACCCCACAGATTTTCTATGGGGCTAAGGTCAGGGGAGTTGGCGGGCCAATTTAGAACAGAAATACCATGGTCCGTAAACCAGGCACGGGTAGATTTTGCGCTGTGTGCAGGCGCCAAGTCCTGTTGGAACTTGAAATCTCCATCTCCATAGAGCAGGTCAGCAGCAGGAAGCATGAAGTGCTCTAAAACTTGCTGGTAGACGGCTGCGTTGACCCTGGATCTCAGGAAACAGAGTGGACCGACACCAGCAGATGACATGGCACCCCAAACCATCACTGATGGTGGAAACTTTACACTAGACTTCAGGCAACGTGGATCCTGTGCCTCTCCTGTCTTCCTCCAGACTCTGGGACCTCGATTTCCAAAGGAAATGCAAAATTTGCATGGTTGGGTGATGGTTTGGGGTGCCATGTCATCTGCTGGTGTCGGTCCACTCTGTTTCCTGAGATCCAGGGTCAACGCAGCCGTCTACCAGCAAGTTTTAGAGCACTTTATGCTTCCTGCTGCTGACCTGCTCTATGGAGATGGAGATTTCAAGTTCCAACAGGACTTGGCGCCTGCACACAGCGCAAAATCTACCCGTGCCTGGTTTACGGACCATGGTATTTCTGTTCTAAATTGGCCCGCCAACTCCCCTGACCTTAGCCCCATAGAAAATCTGTGGGGTATTGTGAAAAGGAAGATGCAGAATGCCAGACCCAAAAACGCAGAAGAGTTGAAGGCCACTATCAGAGCAACCTGGGCTCTCATAACACCTGAGCAGTGCCAGAAACTCATCGACTCCATGCCACGCCGCATTAACGCAGTAATTGAGGCAAAAGGAGCTCCAACCAAGTATTGAGTATTGTACATGCTCATATTTTTCATTTTCATACTTTTCAGTTGGCCAACATTTCTAAAAATCCCTTTTTTGTATTAGCCTTAAGTAATATTCTAATTTTGTGACACACGGAATTTTGGATTTTCATTTGTTGCCACTTCAAATCATCAAAATTAAATGAAATAAACATTTGAATGCATCAGTCTGTGTGCAATGAATAAATATAATGTACAAGTTACACCTTTTGAATGCAATTACTGAAATAAATCAAGTTTTTCAAAATATTCTAATTTACTGGCTTTTACCTGTATATCTGTATCATGTATCATGACCCCGACTTAAACAAGTTGAAAAACTTATTCTGGTGTTACCATTTAGTGGTCAATTGTACGGAATACGTACTTCACTGTGCAACCTACTAATAAAAGTCTCAATCAAGATCAATCAATCAAAAGGTCATCAGCATCCATAAAAAAATAAATCCTATCAACAAAAAAAAAAGTCACCCTTGTAAAACATTTACAGTACATTCTGCTTTATCTCCTGTATGAGTGTGTGAGCAATTAAATGTACTCGCCGTGGTATCCTTCTCCACCACGACAACTCTGACCTCCCCACGTTGAGTCTCCATCTGCTTGAGCCAGTAGGCGATGGACCAGCCCATCACGCCGCCGCCCACGATCACTATATCGGCCCTCTCCGGTGGGAGTTCGGGGTTGACCTCAATGGGGTTCCAGGAGCTCCCTGGCAGAGCGTCCGAGATCTTCTCCCTGGTGGCGGCCCATTTGCCCTTCAGATCTACGGCAAGAAGAGTGGGGTTTTTTTACCGAGACTTCCTTCAATGTTCATAAAGCAAAGTTCGAGCTTAAAACTTAAAGCGTAAATGTATATATTTGAGGGCGCTCTTTCATTCGGCGTGAGTCACACATTGATATTTGATGGCACCCACCTTTAATCAAGTCATTCGGCCGAGGAGTGCCTGTTTGCAGGCTTCGTCCCGGCATCATTAGTCTATATGACCACCGGTGCTCGAGCGTGACCCGTCTGAAGGTGAGCCACCTCCGGACTCCCAGTCTGCGCCATGTTGACATGGTTCGTGCGAGCTAGCGCACAAACTGGACAACTTCTCCAGCGAAGGGGAAATATTGCAAGTGCTCTCCCCGCATGGACCTGCCAGTAAAGTCGTGTAACATGACGGCAAGGGAGACGCACATTTGCTCTACTACCTACAAGGAGACGTATCATGGCAGTCGTTTTTCAAAATAAAAGCGCATTGTACACGTTGCTCCTCTCTGAGTGGCTGACTCCATCTTTCTTTACATGCAAACATTTCCAAAGAGGAGGATTTATTTAGAAAAAACTTAAATATGGCACTCTCTCTGGGAGAGATGGCGGAGTATTCAATCACTTCCCCAAAAGAACGTCACGTCATTTCAGAGTGCTTTACTTTGAAAAGTCTGTGAAGGAAATATACTAGTACTTCCGCAAACTTCTGCTCATGTGACTAATCTTAACCAATCAAATACGATGTTTTCCGTTCGCTAAATTGATACTGAAGAATTAGGTCAATCAAACTTTATTATAATATGACTAGGGATGATGTTTGATAAGAAATTATCGAGTTCGAGCCCATTATCGAATCCTCTTATCGAACTGATTCCTTATTGATTCTCTTATCGAATCCAGATAGGTTGTTGTATATGGAAAAAATATATATATATTTGGTTTAACGAAAGCTCACTTTTATTTTATAAGAAAAAATAAAACTAAATAAATAAATAAATAGTCACTGTTATTACCCCAAGTATATTAAGTGGGATTTTTCAGAAAAACAAATATATACAGTAACACAAAAACAACCTGTCTCTGTGATCACTATAGGTGGTAATATTTGGTTTAACAAAAGCTCACTTTTATTTTATAAGAAAAAAAATAAATAAAAATAAATAAATAAATATTGACTGTTGTTACACAATACGAAGTTGCTGAGTAGTCTGGGGTTCAATCCCAGGCTCGGGATCTTTCTGTGTGGAGTTTGCATGTCCTCCCCGTGACTGCGTGGGTTCCCTCCGGGTACTCCGGCTTCCTCCCACCTCCAAAGACATGCACCTGGGGATAGGTTGATTGGCAACTCTAAATTGGCCCTAGTGTGTGAATGTGAGTGTGAATGTTGTCTGTCTATCTGTGTTGGCCCTGTGATGAGGTGGCGACTTGTCCAGGGTGTACACCGCCTTCCGCCCGATTGTAGCTGAGATAGGCTCCAGCGCCCCCCCGCGACCCCGAAGGGAATAAGCGGTAGGAAATGGATGGATGGATGGACAAATAAATAAATATTGACGGTTGTTACCCCCCTAAAAAAAATAAAATTAAAAAATTAAATATTCACTGTTATTACCCCAAGTATATTAAGTGGGATTTTTCAGAAAAACAAATATATACAGTAACACAAAAACAACCTGTCTCTGTGATCACTATAGGTGTATCAATAATAATATAGTGTTAAATAAAATCAGTCCCTTGGGCAAAAAACTGAAAATAATACAGCTCTCCAAAAAGTGCACTTCTGCTGCTATTGGAACATACTAACTACACACACTATGACACTAAGAACGCCACAGTCATCAATCAACAATTCTGCAGTCCTGGTTGACATAAGAGGTAACCTTATTTTAGCCTAAAGGCTACAAGTGAGCACATATGGAAATTAACCGGCAACGGTTAACGTTAGTTACTCACCGGCACTATCACTGGGACTGCAGGTTGAGGCAGAGGAAGAGGGGCGTGCTTCGTCATCTCTGTCGCTGCTTCTCCACGTGTCGAAGACACGACACGGTTCTCGAACGTTCAGGTTATGTGCGGCCTGAACATGTTTCAACATGTTTGTTGTACTGCTCCCCTCTTATGAGAGCGAAGCCTGGCAATAATTGCATATTGCCGTTTCCTCGTCGTATTTTTTTGTAAAATGAAGCCATGTTTTGAGGCATTTTTTCCGGTCCATTATTTTTGCTGCTTTCTGTATCTGCCGCCTAATGACTGAGCTACGTCATTTCCTGTGATGTCCCACAGGGCATTTCCTGTGGAACGGGATTCGTTCCCAGGGATTCGAATAAAGAACCAACTCTTTTTCTTTACTATAGTGGCCTCGATAACGGGAACCAGTTCTCAAAAAGGGATTCGAGTCCATGGAATCGTTTTTTTTCTTATCGAACAACCGGGAGAACCGGTTTCGAACATCATCCCTAAATATGACTACCATAACTTACTGATATTTTACCTTACTGTTCTCACATACTTTGGATTTTATTAGCATGTTTTACTTGCGATGTGTATTTTAAAGAGAACATGATAAACATATGGAAAATTATATATTATTAATGTCATTATGTGAATCATAACTGACTAAACTATTTATCTAAATAACTGTCGTATTTAGGATGAATTGATGTAAATTATGTAGAAATGAAGAACAGGAAGTGAACATGTGTTAGTAGGGGTAGGATTAAATAAGATTTGCTTCTTCTTACTCCTTTTTGGCCATGTAAAGAAAAAATTAAATATGTGATGTATCATACTGAAATTGTATACATGTTCAAAAGAAACTTTAACCAACCAACCAACAATAGTAGACAATTGGAAGGGAATAAGTTTGACCCCGAAAGGGACAAGCGGTAGAAAATGGATGGATCGATGGAAGACAGTTGGTATGCTTGAAGATGTATGCTAATGTTCAACAAGATGCGTTCATATGAAGGATCATTAGTGTCTTTATTACAACAGCTTTTTTGGACACTTAATTTACATAACTGCATTTTGTTTACACTTCAAATTATGCTGACAATTTCATTAAATTGACATTTGTGAGACTATGTCTCCCGGCTGGTCTGGGAACGCCTCGGGATCCCCCGAGAATTGCTGGACGAAGTGGCTGGGGAGAGGAAAGTCTGGGCTTCCCTGCTTAGGCTGCTGCCCCCGCGACCCGACCTCGGATAAACGGAAGAAGATGGATGGATGGAAGGATGGATGGACATTTGTGAGCATCATGTGTGTGTTTAAAAGTTTATATTGTTAATATAAAGTGTTTAAAATTCAACTGTTTAAAAATTCAGTGCAGAAATATTCATTGCTTTAAAACTCGAGACTCACTTCCGGCAAATTCAGACTGAAGCAACTGATCCAGTCTCAGAACAAGCCAATGAGGTGTTAAAGTCCTAATTTACCAGAAGTGGGTCTTGAGTTTTGAAGCAACGAACATTTCTGCATTGAATTTTTCTGCTCTGAAATTTTCTGCAGCAAATTTTTACACATATTTTTTTTGCACTGATTTTTGTTATCCACTGAATATTTCTGAAGCAATTTTTTTTACACATATTTTTTCTGGGCTGATTTTCTTTTTTGCACACCGATTTTTTTTTCCATACTGAATTTTAAAACACTGATTTTTGATAAACTGAGTTTTGGTCACTAATTTTTATCAAATTAAATTGTCAGCATAATTTAATGTAAAAATGTAAAAAAAATTAAAACAAATGTAAAAATTTTAAAATATATATATATATATATATATATATATATATATATATATATATATATATATATATATATATATATATATATATATATATATATATATATATATTAAATATACATCATTCAGTGTTTAAAAAAAGCTTCCATTACACAAACGAAATATGGAGGTCTATTTGTGTCTTTATTATGAAAGCCTTTTTGGACACTTCATTTTTGTAACTGATTTTTTTTCTTTTTTAAATCTTGTGAACTGAATATTTGTACATCAAATTATGCTGGCAGTTTAAGTGAATACAATTTTTGAGCAAAATCTGTGTGTTTAAAATTCAAATTGCTATTATACCGTGTTTTAAAATTCAGTGTGTAAATTAGCAAATTTTCAACGCAATAATTGAGTTTCATAAATTCAGTTTTAAAAGACACAAGCAGAGCCGGCCCAAGGCATAAGCGTACTAAGCGCTTGCTTAGGGCCCCGCGGCCACCAGGGGGCCCCCAAAAGCAATTAACAAAAAATTCTTATTTTTTATTTTTTGCATGTACGAGTCTGACTGATGATTTCTAAATGATCAAAGATATATTATTGTACAAAAACACAATTTTTGGTCAACAGAGTGCTGCTGCTGATCTAGGTCTAGTGATTCTTCCTGCCTCTCTTTAAATGTAAAAGCTGCCTCTGCTGCACCTGTGACGTTTGCCGCCCGCCGTGCAATGCCAGTGTGCACTGGGCATCAAAAGCGCAGATCAATCAATCAATCAATCAATGTTTATTTATATAGCCCTAAATCACAAGTGTCTCAAAGGGCTGCACAAGCCACAACGACATCCTCGGTATAGCCCACATAAGGGCAAGGAAAAACTCACCCCAGTGGGACGTCGATGTGAATGACTATGAGAAACCTTGGAGAGGACCGCATATGTGGGTAACCCCCCCCCCCCCCTCTAGGGAGACCGAATGCAATGGATGTCGAGTGGGTCTAACATAATATTGTGAGAGTCCAGTCCATAGTGGATCCAGCATAACAGTAAGAGTCCAGTCCATAGTGGGGTCAGCAGGAAACCATCCCGAGCAGAGACGGGTCAGCAGCGCAGAGATGTTCCCAACCGATATACAGGCGAGCGGTCCACCCCGGGTCCCGACCCCGGACAGCCAGCACCCCATCCATGGCCACCGGATCTGTGTGTCTCCCCACAAGGGATAGGGGGGAGCAGAGGAGAAAAGAAAAGAAACGGCAGATCAACTGGTCTAAAAAAGGGGGGCTATTCAAAGGCTAGAGTATACAAATGAGTTTTGAGATGGGACTTAAATGTTTCTACTGAGGTAGCATCTCTAACTGTTACCGGGAGGGCATTCCATAGTGCTGGAGCCCGAATAGAAAACGCTCTACAGCCCGCAGACTTTTTTTGGGCTCTGGGAATCACTAATAAGCTAATAAGATAGAGGCAAAACAATGTCACAAAAAAGGACATATCCTTCAGGTGCAGAAAAAAGGAAGAAGAAGAAAGTGGAAGAGGAGAAAAAATGCCATGATTAAGGTATGTTTGCATGACTTGGTAATAAAAAGTTCATCAAAGAGATTTGTAGCTGTAATTAGCTTTAGCTAGGTGACGTTAGCTAGCTAGCGCGGTGCTAGCAATATGTTTTTAGCATCAGGTTACTAGTGAGATATGTTGTTTGCACAAATTGTTTGCAGCAGAGCACGGTAATTTATGTGAGTAAAATAAACATTATTTTTTACATCAACTCATAAGTCATGTGAAACTTCCCCAGGAGCATTGTTCAAATACTTTGGAGGCACAGAATCAGCCCAGAGCCAGTCCACATCCTCAGGCTCAACTGTGAGTGATGAATCAGGTGAGGAAAAGACTGTCACCGTACAGTATACATTTAATTTCTTAGTATAAACATTACACCTGAAGGGAAATTAATATAGTCAAAGTATCTCATTAATATGTGTGCCTATATGTATGTATTTCATCTTAGGTCCATCTCAATCCTCTACAGTGCTCTCTCACACACCTCCACCCTCTGTGCCCACTGTCCCCTCCATGTCTGAAACCACAGCTGATTTATCTAGTAAGTTAACTGCAAAACACCCTTTATAATTGCTCATTGTACTGCAGAACATTCTGAGATTAATAATTATGTCCAACAGTGCAATTTAATGACCCTATAGGTCCTTCTTTTTTAGTCATTGTCTTTCTTTGGTCACTTCCTCGGCAACTTCCACCACAACGTCCCCTTCACACCATGGACCATCATCAGCTCCGCCAGTTGACCCAGCTGAGTGGCCTTCTTTCCTCTCAGATTCAGACAGGACTGAGCAGGTGATCAGAGGACCACTGTCTATTAAGGAGAACTTTTCATTCCCCAAACGGCATGATGGCTGAAGTTTTCATTATCATTATACCTACAGACAGCTCGTCAATGGGGAAAAAGTCAAGCGTAGCTGGCTGACTTATTCAAGAAGTAAAGATGCAGTCTATTGCTTTTGCTGCAAATTATTTTCCAAAAAGTCCTTAAAAGTGGCAGCCGAGGGACAGCGGGATTGGGTCAACATAGGTGCACTGCTGAAACAGCATGAAAACAGTGAAGATCATTGTAGCAACATGGTGAAATGGAAGGAATTTGCCTTGCGTCTTTCAAAGGGGAAAACTATTGATGAATTTAACTTCAGTAGACTGTGCTCTCTTTGTACAAAGTAAACATTAAATATGAACAATTAACTAAAATTACAAACTAGTGATTAAAGACTAATATGTACAAGACTGATGAGACAAGATGACACTTTTACTGTAAATACAAAGCTTTATCACTTGGACTGTACAACCCCAGGCCACTCTTGTAGCTGAATGTTTTCTACATTTTAAGATTAGGAACCATATGTGGCACTCTGGACATCATTCGTTCATTCATTGGTATTATTTATGTTCTTAACTGGGCCACCCCCATATCTTTATAAATGACATGTCATTTGTAAAGACATGCCAGGCTGACAATAGGATAATGTAAACAACACTGCCAGAGCCGCAATGAGTTTATAGTAGGTGTGTGAATGATCAACAATCAATATTATTGGCAGAAATACAGGGCCCCAAAATCAAATTTTGCTTAGGGCCCCATGGAGGCTTGGGCCGGCACTGGACACAAGTTAACCTCCATACATTTAAGGCACGTTTTACACGGCACAA
The DNA here is from genome assembly GCF_033978685.3 of Nerophis lumbriciformis. Lineage (NCBI taxonomy): Eukaryota > Metazoa > Chordata > Actinopteri > Syngnathiformes > Syngnathidae > Nerophis > Nerophis lumbriciformis. The sequence goes on from NC_084556.2 coordinate 4,737,795, forward strand.
CCAAAAAGCTGTGAAAACGACGATGCTGTGCTCCAAATTTAAGTTATTTACTGAAATTGAGTGAGCCTATGGCTTTGCACTTTGTTTATTATATATATATATATATATATATATATATATATATATATATATATATATATATATATATATATATATATATATATATATATATATATATATATATATATATGTATGTATGTGTGGGGAAAAAAATCACAAGACTATTTCATCTCTACAGGCCTGTTTCATGAGGGGGGGTACCCTCAATCGTCAGGAGATTTTAATGGGAGCATTCGCATACCATGGTTTATATAGGGCACAGAGTGGGTGGGTACAGGCTGGCCTAGGGGCGTGGTGATTGGCTCATGTGTTACCTAGGAGGTGTTTCCGTCTATGGCGGCATGTTGTTACAATTTCGCTGCGCTTGTTGAGGGATGACAGGTCTGGACGGTAGATAATAAACAGTTTCTCTTTCAAGCATAGGTTGCATCTTTTATTACCACTATTGTAAGGTGTGCTGGATGCAAGAATTTGCCATGTTATTGAATATTCAACATTATTGTCTTTGAGGTCCCAAATGTGTTTGCTGAGTTCTGTGGTATTTCGCAGGTTTTTGTTCCTGAAAGAAACCTTGTGATTGTTCCATCTGGTTTTGAATTCTCCCTCGGTTAATCCTACATATGTGTCGGATGTGTTAATGTCCTTGCGTATTACCTTAGATTGGTAGACAACTGATGTTTGTAAGCATCCCCCGTTGAGGGGGCAATCAGGTTTCTTTCGACAGTTACATGCTTTGTTGGTTTTGGAGTCGTTCTGACTGGGGGTCGACGGCTCATTTGCAATTGTTTTGTTGTGGTTTGAGATGATTTGTCGTATATTGTTCATGCAGCTGTAGCTCAATTTTTCAAGCATAGGTTGCATCTTTTATTACCACTATTGTAAGGTGTGCTGGATGCAAGAATTTGCCATGTTATTGAATATTCAACATTATTGTCTTTGAGGTCCCAAATGTGTTTGCTGAGTTCTGTGGTATTTCGCAGGTTTTTGTTCCTGAAAGAAGCCTTGTGGTTGTTCCATCTGGTTTTGAATTCACCCTCAGAAACTGTTTATTATCTACCGTCCAGACCTGTCATCCCTCAACAAGCGCAGCGAAATTGTAACAACATGCCGCCATAGACGGAAACACCTCCTAGGTAACACATGAACCAATCACCACGCCCCTAGGCCAGCCTGTACCCACCCACTCTGTGCCCTATATAAACCATGGTATGCGAATGCTCCCATTAAAATCTCCTGACGATTGAGGGTACCCCCCTCATGAAACAGGCCTGTAGAGATGAAATAGTCTTGTGATTTTTTCCCCCACACATACATATATTGCGCTCTACTACGGTATCGAGCACTATTTTTTGGATAACCTTATTAAGACATATATATATATATATATATATATTGCATTCTATTTTAGTTACTTTGAATTTGCAACCCCCCGGCGCTGTTTTGTACTGTTTGTACTGTTTTTGTATTTATTTTGATTATTGTTTCTCGACTGTTTGTTAGGCTTCACGGTGGCAGAGGGGTTAGTGCATCTGCCTCACAATACGAAGGTCCTGAGTAGTCTTGGTTTCAATCCCGGGCTCGGGATCTTTCTGTGTGGAGTTTGCATGTTCTCCCCGTGACTGCGTGGGTTCTCTCCGGGTACTCCGGCTTCCTCCCACTTCCAAAGACATGCACCTGGGGATAAGTTGATTGGCAACACTAAATTGGCCCTAGGGTGTGGATGTGAGTGTGAATGTTGTCTGTCTATCTGTGTTGGCCCTGTGATGAGATGGCGACTTGTCCAGGGTGTACCCCGCCTTCCGCCCGATTGTAGCTGAGATAGGCTCCAGCGCCCCCCGCGACCCCAAAGGGAATAAGCGGTAGGAAATGGATGGATGGATGGACTGTTTGTTAATGTTGAAATTTATAAATAAAGGTTAAAAAAAAAAAAAAAAAAAAAAAAACGTTTTACACGGCAAATAACTGTGCATGGTATAACCACTAGATGGCGGGAGTTAAGCAAAATGGTTTGTAATCTTTTATTTTGGAAGACAACACGGATGTTGTCTTAACTTTGAAAGTTCCACGGAAGTATCTTAATAGATGAACATGGCCGCTTGACAGGGTATGTTTTCTGCTCCCTGGGGCCACTGTAGTGTTTTCATCAAGGGGGGGGGGGGCTGCCTTCACTATTTACCGGACTGTTCTGTGGCTGGACTTTTCTGTCGTCGACATTGCCTCGAAGGACTTTCCCGGCAAATAAACAACTTTTCGAACTTTTCGCGCAGTTTTTATGTCCAGAAAGAAGGATGCAACCCCCACCGAGAAAGGTGAGTTTTTTTTTCCTCCTCGTATAGCCTCGCAAGCTAGCGTTACTTCAGCAAATTAATGGTTGCCAGACGACGGCTGGCATCCGTTTTTATTTAGCGTTACCACCGTCATGTCATTTTGTTGCTTAGTTTTGCTCGAAAATAAGCTACGAAAGAAGGAAAACTTGTGTAGGAAAAAAAAATGTCCCCCCATGTGCCACAAATGTTGGGGAAAACAACCCCGCTAACTAAGTGGTTCCCTCTCGAATGGAAACTTCTCATTTGGATACAAACCCAAATATTTCATTGATGTATCAATAACAAAGTTTCTAGTGCAATCCATCTTGGTTTAAGCAGCCAAATTCACTCCTTAGTTCAAGTAAATATCACTGCAATTCACTCTAAACGAGCGACTCAATTGAAGCGGTAGTCCTGTTTAATAAAAGTTATTATTTCCTACTTAAAACGTTTGAATTTGTATTTCAAATCACGCCTGATTTAAAATGGAGCCATGCATGATGCCAGACGTATCACATTAAAAAAGTGATGCTGTACATTATAGTATATCTGGACGTGTTTAACCTTAAATCGTTTGATCTCTAACGGAAGCGTATAAAAAAAACAACAGTTCTTTGCAAAATGTTGAAAAAGTCAGTGCAGCAAACATAGAAGTGAGGGTCATCCTAAATGGAAAATGGCACCAATTCTATTTGACTCAATGATACTGCTAATAAATGGCTCATATTTCCATCTAATGATTCACATTATCATAATGTCATATCATCCACACAAGGAAGTCCAAAGCTTATTATGAGACGACAGTTAGAATGTGTTCTTCCTCTTCTTCCTTCAGGTCCGGGTCACCCAGGAGCTCAAGCATACTCACACGGATCAGATGAGCCGATTGCACATCAAACACCAGACCGAGTGTGACCTCCTGGAGGACCTGAGGTGAGGCCGTCAATGTGTCAAACGGCCAAGATGGCAAACAGCAGGGTTGTCGAACTGAAGGCGCCCGGGCCGAACCCAGCGTGGGAATTAACTTAGATCAGTGGTTCTTAACCTTGTTGGAGGTACCGAACCCCACCAGTTTCATATGCGCATTCACCGAACCCTTCTTTAGTGAAAAAAAATATATATATATTTTTTCAAATTCAAGACAAAGTTATATGTTTTTGGTAACACTTTAGTATGGGGAACATATTCTAAGTAACAAATACTTAAATTAGAGTTTTTTGGACACTAGGGGAACAGATTCTAAGTAACAAAGACTTAATTTAGAGTTATTTGGTTAGGGTTAGGGTTAGAGGGTTAGGCTTATAATAAGGCCATGGCATTAATAAGTACTTAATAATGACTAGTTAAGAGCCAATAAGTTTTTGTGTAAAAGTAGACAGTTTTATGTCGTCCACAGCTCCTTTACCACATGGGGTCCCCCAGGGCTCAATCCTTGCCCCAATTTTATTTGCGCTTTACCTTCTCCCCCTTGGTTCTATTTTTAGGAAGTACAGTATTGCATTTCATTTTTATGCCGATGATGGCCAGATTTATTTTCCCATGGCACAAAATAACACGGTTCAACGTCTTATTGACTGCCTGCACGACATCAAAGTCTGGCTTTCAGCTAACTTCCTGAGCCTAAATGAAGATAAAACAGAAGTTATGTTGTTCGGTCCAAGTCGCTCTCCCTCCCCCAACGTTGACCTCGGCACTCTGACCCCGTATCTCAGCGACTCTGTCACAAACCTGGGGGTAAAGTTTGACTCAGATTTTAAATTCGAAAAACAAATCAGCAGCGTCGTTCAAAAAAGCTTTTATCAATTACGCCAAATAGCGAAAGTGAAACCGCTTCTATCAAGACATGATCTTGAGAAATTAATCCACGCTTTTATCTCGACTCGTCTTGATTACTGTAATGCCCTGTATGTAGGCATTAGCCAGGCCTCCCTCGCCCGGCTGCAGCTCGTGCAGAACTCTGCTGCTCGTCTGCTAACACAGACCCGCAGACGTGAGCACATCACCCCTATTTTAGCGTCCCTTCACTGGCTCCCTGTGCGTTACCGAATACATTTTAAACTCCTTTTATTTGTTTTTAAATGTCTAAACAACCTCGCGCCAACCTATCTCTCCGACCTCCTTCAGCCTTACTGCCCCACCCGATCCTTAAGATCAGCCGATCAGCTGCTGTTGACGGTCCCTGACACAAGGCTGAAGCTTAGAGGTGACAGAGCTTTCGCCGTTGCTGCTCCCAAGCTCTGGAATGACCTACCCCTGAGTGTTAGACAAGCCTCCTCTCTTCCTGTTTTTAAATCTCTCTTAAAAACATACTTTTATTCCATGGCTTTTAACACTGAGTGATATCCATCCTGCAATGGCGCCCCATAATACACCTGCTGTGATCCTGTTTTTATGTTTTTATGTTTTTATTAATTCTATTTTAATTATTTATTTTTTATCGTGTTCTGTTTGTGTTGTGTTGTGTTTGCTCGGTACTCGTTTTATCTTTTAACCTGCTTATTGTACAGCACTTTGGCTACCCCTGTGGTAAATTTTAAATGTGCTCTATAAAAAAATAAATAAATAAAGTTGATGTTACTAATTTAATTTAATATTCTGTACACATATGGATATATTCGTATATATGTTAGATTTTTTTTTTATCGCTATTTATACCTGCATTGTCCTTTCCATCCTTACTTTTTCCATCATTGTAACTGAGCTACTGTGTTGAACAATTTCCCTTGTGGATCATTAAAGTTTGTCTAAGTCTAATTTGCATGTTAATAAGCAACTAATTAATGGTGAATATGTTCCCCATACTAAAGTGTTACCATGTTTTTTTTTACTGGTGCACAAAATGAACCGTGCATGAACATCACCTTGTTCAAAGAACAAAACCAACACAGTGCATAAACTCAAAACAAATTACACACCTGCAAATCAGTCAGCTGTTGCCGTATCCGTAATACGCTGATAGGTAGAAGTTTGTATTTACACGATGAGTCGGGTGTGTCTTGACCTCCGCCGAACCCCTGAGCCCGACTCACTGAACCCCTAGGGTTCGATCGGACCCAGGTTAAGAACCACTGACTTAGATGCTCCGTCAGTTCAGAACTAAGAAGCGACTAATATTTTTGTAGCAGATTCCTAAAAACGGCAGAGCGCTGCCAAATAGAGGATCTTTGACTAGTGTTTTTTGCAGTAGATGCTTTAAAACAGGGGTTCGCATTACGTCGATCACGAGCTACCGGTCGATCGTGGAGTGTGTGTCAATCAATCGCCAGCCAGGCATTAAAAAAACTACCGTATTTTTCGGACTGTAAGTCACAGTTTTTTTCATAGTTTGACCGGGGATGCGACTTATACTCAGGAGCGACATTTGTGTGAAATTATTAACACATTACTGTAAAATATCAAATATTATTATTTAGCTCATTCACGTAAGAGACTAGACGTATAAGATTTCATGGGATTTAGCGATTAGGAGTGACAGATTGTTTGTTTGGTAAACGTATAGCATGTTCTATATGTTATAGTTATTTGAATGACTCTTACCGTAATATGTTACGTTAACATACCAGGCACGTTCTCAGTTGGTTATTTATGCCTCATATAACGTACATTTATTCAGCCTGTTGTTCACCATTCTTTATTTATTTTAAATTGCCTTTCAAATGTCTATTCTTGGTGTTGGGTTTTATCAAATAAATTTCCCCCAAAAATGCGACTTATACTCCAGTGCGACTTATATATGTTTTTTTCCTTCTTTATTATGCATTTTCGGCCGGTGCGACTTATACTCCGGAGCGACTTATACTCTGAAAAATACGGTAGACCGAAATATTAGCGATCGTCAATCTTCACCAAGACGTCACCCGAGGGTCTTGTGAGATGACGCTGGCTGCTGCGAGCTCATTATTAAGAAAAAACGACCGACAGGAAGGCGAGAAACAACATTTGATTTCAACAGACTCTTGCGCCGTAGCTGCTGTCAAAAACTCTAAAGACGGCGTGGCGCAGTTGGGAGAGTGGCCGTGGGGTTCGATCCCCACTTTCTACCAACCTCGTCACGTCCATTGTGTCCTTGAGTAAGACACTTCACCCTTGCTCCTGATGGGTGGTGGTTAGCGCCTTGCATGGCAGCTCCCGCCATCAGTGTGTGAATGTGTGTGTGAATGGGTGAATGTGGAAATAGTGTCAAAGTACCTTGAAGGTAGAAAAGCGCTTTACAAGTATAACCCATTATAGACCAACTGCACAGTTCCTATCTTCACAATAAAAGCGCTGCTTCATCCTGCCTGCGATAACAAAATAAGAGTCTCAGAAAGCTGCAGAGTTTTCTGCCAATGTATTTCTTGTAAAGTGTATAATAACGAGTATGGAAGCTGGACAAATAAGATGCCAAAAACCAACCACTTTCATGTGGTATTACACAGAAAGAAGGACATTTTTTTTCTCCTCCATTCGAAAACGTGGACGTTATCAGCACTACTGTCTGATTCCAATCAATGCAAGTCATCAGAATCAGGTAATACACCAACTTATATTCTTGTCTTCATGAAAGAAAGGAATATACATGCTTGTATTATCATTAAACACCTTTAACTTGTTAACAAAAACGTCACTTTCATAAATAAATAACTATAAATTATACATATGAATAAGGTAGATCCCTTCGACTTGGTCAATTGAAAAGTAGCTCGCCTGCAGAAAAAGTGTTGGCACCCCTGCTTTATTTAGGTCATGTAGAGGATCTTTGACGTGCGTTTTTAGCGGTTCTGTCATATAGAGCAGTGGTTCTCAACCTTTTTTCAGTGATGTACCCCCTGTGAATTTTTTTTAAATTCAAGTACCCCCTAATCAGAGCAAAGCATTTTTGGTTGAAAAAAAGAGATAAAGAAGTAAAATACAGCACTATGTCATCAGTTTCTGATTTATTAAATTGTATAACTGTGCAAAATATTGCTCATTTGTAGTGGTCTTTCTTGAACTATTTGGAAAAAAGATAGTTTTTTATTTATATTTATAAAGGATTTTTGAATTGTTGCTATTTTTAGAATATTCAAAAAAAATCTCACGTACCCCTTGGCATACCTTCAAGTACCCCCAGTGGTACGCGTACCCCCATTTGAGAACCACTGATATAGAGGACCTTTGACCTGTGTTTTTGGCAGTAAGGCCTAAACACAACATTGTCACGGAGAGGATCTTTGACGAGCTTTTTGCAGAGGATCCTTAAAATCAGTAGAGCGCCGCTGTCAAGAGAGGATATTAGACGGACATGTTTCAGCACTAGGCCCCCAAAAACAGCAGTGTGAAACCGTCATAGAGAGGATCTTTGACTAGCAGTTTTGCAACCCATTCCAAAAAACAGCAGAGCACTTTGGCCATAAAGAGGATCTTAGATTTGCGTTTTTTGCGCTAGGTACTTAAAAACAGCAACATATTGCTTTCATATAAAGGATTCTTGTATATTGGCAGTTGTACCTAAAACAGCAGACTGCTGTCATCTAAAAGCATCTTTGACAAGCCTTTTTTTGCACACTTGGTGCTTAAAAGCAGCAGTACATTTCTGTCGTTGAAAGGATTTTTGACCAGCATTTCTGCAGTAGTTAATTGAAAACAGTAAAACATTCCTTTGTCTAGTATTTTTTTTAATAGTTCCCATAAAGATTCAAGAGTTTTTGTCATTATGCAAGCATAACTTTTCAGTGATGTTCTCAATTAAAGGAAATGTTGAAATAATGACAAAAATGTGAAAAAATGGAGAGGATTTTTGACAGATATTTTTGGCAGTTTATGCTTAAAAACAGTAGTTATGTTCCTGACTTCCTGTCATTTAGAGGATCTTTGAGCAGAATTGTTTGTAGTACGCACTTAAAATCAGCTAAATATTCCTGTCATTTAAAGGATCTAGCATTTTTGCTGTAGTTTCCAAAAACAGCAGACTGCTGTCATTTAGAGGCTTTATGACTCGCGTTTTTGCAGAATGTCTATAAAAACAGCAGCTCATTGGTAAAATTTAGAAAATGATTCGCATTTTTTTCAGTTGTTTGGAAAAACAGCAGGTTATTTTAGGGTTGGGCGATAAAACTGGATGTCAATATACTTTATATCGTGATAGAAAATAATCAATATCAATAAAAAATGTGATTGAAAACGTTAGATTTTTTTTTTCTTTGTCGGAAGTAGAAAGAAGTTGCGAAGCGAGGTTGGTTGCACGAACAAAGGCACTCGCTAACCGAGCACTGCAGGAAGTAATCACTGATCAGTGGAAGTGACAGTCGAACAGGTGACAGTATCAACTATCAAGTTTGGTTGCGCCATCTTGTTTTCCCGCGGTTGATTCTCTACATGGAGTGAGAAGAGAAACAAAAAATTAGTGTTGCAGAGAGGGAAGAAATTGTCAGGAAAAGTCACCTCAACACTATGACAGTTTTATAGATTTGGTAAAGCGGACCGTAGTCAGACCAATGCGCTCGTAACCAGTAATACCACACTCACCCTTTAGAGCACAGCCGTAACTTCCTGGCACTAAACCTGCAGAAAATAGTTTTTCCTTTATGTTTACATTTTCACACTTTGCACTGTTTTGTTACACTTTATCAAGCAATTTTTTTAACGTATTCCTTATTTTTGCATCTTCATTTTAAGACGTTATTTTTAAGTGTTCAACGTGATTCTATAATTTTGTTTCCATTATTTGAGTGTTTTCCATGGTTGCGTTGATGTTTCCTTGATAGCTGAGGGAATTATAATCAAAGGAAGGTTACATTTTAAATAAAAATGTTCACATTTAATATATTTTTTCTCCTGGTTCTTATTATTGATAACTCAAAAAAAATATCCATAATTACCAATATCAAGCACTCACATCGTGATACAGTTTATCCTCCAGCCCAATGCTATTTAGAGGATCTTTGACTAGCAGTTCTTGGTTTGTGATAAATAATACATGTATATTACATACTGTAGCGCAGAGAATCTTTGACTAGCAGTTTTTGGTTTGTGATAAATAATACATGTATATCACATACTGTAGCGCAGGGCTGTCAAACTAATTTTAGCTCAGGGGCCGCATGGAGGAAAATGTGTGCACACGCGGGCCCGACTATTAAAATCATGGCATTAAAACTAAAAAGTAAAGACAACTTCAGATTTGTTTTCTTTGTCTTACTTTGGCCAAAAATAGAACAAACACATTCTGAAAATATTACAAAAAAATAGAGAAAAAAATACCGGCGGCAGTAAAGTTTAGATCCATGAAGGAAAGAAGAAAGTGAATGAATGTTTATAACTGAATACATTTGCATAAAAATGTGTTTTCTTTTGTATTTTTTTTTTTTATGAATTAAGTAACATTTATGAGAACCTTTTTCCAAAACACAATATAGAATGTAATTATAACAGGATAATGCATACATTTATCATTTGTTTTCAAAACGCTTACAAAAAAGTGGGACCCCAAAAATTGACTGTGGGACCCCATTTTTATGACTTGATGGGGTCCCCTAGCACCCCATTTTGAAAATTCCTAGCGCCAACACTGATGGAGTATTGGTACGTGCAAAACAGCAGCAGGCGGCTGTGGCCTGCGGGCCGGTTCTATTACTAATCAAATATCATCCCATGGGCCATTCATTCGCTGGTCGGATCTGGCCCGCGGGCCTTCACTTTGACACCAAAGCTGTAGAGCAACAAACAGTATTGTCCTCCAACATGTACAAAGGTTGACAAGGCAACATTTGCGGTCGTGTTTTCTGCCGCCATTGACTTGACAGCCCAATGGCTCCCCGCTTCCTGTCTGTGGTTGGCGGCAGAGCGCTGCTAAAAACCTTCCAAACAGCTGGAAGTTAAGGCACCAAGAGCCGCCAGATGTTCCCATCGGGCCGTGGGAGGCTCACCGGTCACGCTACGCTCGCCTGAGACAATACGAGGCGAGAGAGCGTCTCCGTCATCCGAGCACGAGGAGTGATTCATCAAAGTGTAAATTGCGTCTGGCTGTCAGCAGGGCCTGTGCTCGGGAAAATGACAGGAAGACCAGAAAGGAAGAGAGAAGGAGGGGAGGAAGCTCCCAGGAAGTGGGGCCAGATTGTGTGGAGCGCGACACTCAAGTCTGGACATGTTTACTCGCTTAATGGTGATTTCTGCTGCAGTCGACTTTTCCCGGGGCACTGACCTCTCCCCTCAAGTGTACCTATAAATCAAAGCAGAGGATGTTAGCAGCTTTGTTCTTTTGCTGCGTAAATCCACTCAATCTTTTCTCACATTCCTCGAGACGTTTGACAGTTTGTGTTAGTCGCTAAGAAATGAGACTAACCGTTAGGGAGGGAAACTCTCTCCGGAGGATCTATCAGCGCTCATTATTTGCCAAATTTGGTCGCAATTGTGTTTTGAGGGGAATGTCGGGGATAGTAAAAGATCTCCTTCCATGCAAGTGGACCAGCAGTTTCTGTTAGCATTGACGCAATTTATTAAACGGCCCTGAAAACAGGACAAACCTTGTTTTTTTTTTTTTAGAGGTTTTGGACAAATACTTTTCAAGACCAAAACAGATTTTTTTTATATTAATGTGTCAATCAATTATTTTTTCTTCAGCCCATGGCATGATGTTAAAGTAACAGTAGAGTGAAAAAACAAGTTTACTTTATATGCTTAATCGTGTTTCAATTGTGTATATTAAACCATATCCAATTGTATTTACAATCCGCAAAGTATGTGATTACACCGTTTAAACTTCACAAAACGCCACAAATTCAGTCAGCCATTTTGAATATTCCGCTCCGAATATCCTCGGCTATTTTCGGAGAGTGACATCACTGTAGTAACGATTTTGCACTCCGACCATATTATCAGATCAGTCATACTGGAAATATGCAAAAATTGGAAAGAGATGTGCTGTTTATCATTCACAATCCTTATATAAACATCCAGAAACCGCCAACAATACCCCATTTACATGTCGTGACCTGAAAATTAACCAAATACGAGTGATATTGTTGTTAATCATTAACGCAGGCGGACTTTTCCAGCAGTGCAACAATAGCAATTATATAGCAAATAGAGCTAATGCTATCTTATGCTGCTGTTGTTGACTGTGGCTGCTTCTGGTTCGTCTCAAACTTGCTAAAAGTAAATTCTAGTTCATAATTCATTCATCTCTCACCTGGTAGTAGACAAATGTGGCCATGGACCGACAAGCTGGTCGACTTTCACATTCCCCGAGAAAGATGCTAGTTGTGGCAACTTTTTTAAAACCTTCGTGAGGATTGTGATTGATTCTTCATCTAAACGGAATTATGTGAGCGTCCAATCGGTCGGCATCCCAGCCATAGTGGAAATTGTTCAGTGTTTGTTTTGTTTTATGATGGTTAGTTTGTATGTTAGGTACCTAGCCATGCTGCTGATGCTCGTGTCACAATAAAGCTGCAACCGGTAGCAGTCGGTTGCTAAAACTTATTGCTCATCCTCTTTGTGTTCGGGCTCAAAAATATAAGGTTCTGGATCATAATTTTTCCCTAAGTAATCGTTGTTGGCTCTCACAAAGTCTGCTTGAATAGCATTGTTGTTGATGGGGAAGGGACCTTTGGTTCCTAACGCGACATCACGTGACCAGCTTCCTCATTATCTTATAAAATGGCTCGGGAATCTCAGTGAGATTTATACTATTTTGATCATATTTTTACGCAAATTTGAAAGTCTTTTGGTGTCATAAATCAGATATATATGATAATGGCTTCAATATAGAGGCAGCTTGTTTTTCCACTCTACCGTTATTTTAAAAGTAAGGACGTTCCGATCAGGGCTTTATCGTGCCGATATCAATACCGATCATCCATGAGTAAAATCGTCCGATACCAATATCACACGTATTAACTGTACATTTTTCAATTTATTCATGGTGAGTGTTGTTGAAAGTTAAATAATATCAACACAATATATAACCTAGTTCCTTATTTGTTTTTAGTACATACAATTGTTTGAGCAAAACAAAAATGACTATCTACTACTCTTGTAAATCTTGTTTTTTTTTCCCCTCAAAGCCCTCCTGTGTCAAGGGAATTATTACCTGAGTTTGAAAAAGCAAATGAATGATTTTGAGAATATAAAAATATTGAACCAATCACTTTAATATCTGCTATTTACTGATACTACGTTTGGTATTGACACCACCAAGTTTTGGATGTATCTGCCCTTTTACTGTACTGACTGACAATGCTGACACACCAACAGTTGTTATCCTCTCTCTACACTTGTATTAATCTACTTGTTATATTCCTGTTAATAACTGCTTACTTTCTGCTGTAACGTGCTACCATCCACACTTCTTAAACTTTACTAAGCACTTATTTATTCTGTTGTTTAAAGTCAGCTTAGTGGTTAGCTTACCTGCTAGTTAAAATTAAGCAAGCCAGAATATTACAAAGGATTAAGTCTGTGTTTAAATGAAACAAAACAGTTAGCATATCATCCCATGTACAGTATATGTTAACCTTTTATTGGAATAGTTTTAGTGAATTGATTATGTCGAAGTGGCCTGGGAATACTTGTGTTTTTCTGTTTGTGATAACTCTTCTTTGGGTTAACAATTATGTTTGGTTCAGTTAAAAGGAACTCTGGTGTGTTCGAGCGTGAACCCCATCGTCCAAACTCTGGTGTGCACCAAACCGAGGCTGTTTGAGACACGGGTCCCGGGTCTGGTGCGGTTAGCGGTTAAATCCTTTGACATGGACCAGCATTAACGCAGATATTGTTATCTCCAATACAAGCTAATAATATAAATGTCCTCAATTAGCGCACAAAGTCTTTTCTTATATTGTATTCAAGTCATTTACAAAAAGGTAAACATTGTAGGTCATAGAGGTGGGAATCTTTGGTCACCTCATGATTCGATTACGATTCAGGAGCTACGATTCAATTAAAAATGGACTATTGATGCATCTTTAATTCATATATATTGAAGCAGTTTTTACATTTTTTTTGGTTTCACTTAATAAGCGTTTATCACTTGCAGCTTTAAAAGGCAGTGCACTTGTAATAAGAAACAGTTAAATTAATTCCCACATCTATTAAAACTGGAACATAAGTGCCCAAAAATAAAGGAGTTGGTCGGATCTCTCGATGAGGTGGCTCGCTTCAGTCAGCCACATTTGAAAACTGTCTGCATTATTTTATTTACAATAAAAAAACGATGACTTCCGTTTACTAATTCATTTTATAATTGTCCATGTCTGAGTTGCGATGCATCTAAAAAAGTTTTATTTCCCCCACCTCGAGTAGGTTATAGACTACACAATAGCACAAAAGCTAGACAAACCTAACAAGTATCTTTACTTGAACAATATTGCATTCTAAAACACGGCATTTGTCGATTTAAACAAGTATAAAATAATTATAGTTACATACTACTTACAAATCCAAAGTCTCCAATGCAGAAGCGTATTAGAATGTATCCAGAAACAAACTTGTCCGCATTATCATTCAACTTTTAATGAATTATTGTGGCTATCCATCCATCCATCCATCTTCTTCCGCTTATCCGAGGTCGGGTCGCGGGGGCAGCAGCCTAAGCAGGGAAGCCCAGACTTCCCTCTCCTCAGCCACTTCATCCAGCTCTTCCTGTGGGACCCCGAGGCGTTCCCAGGCCAGCCGGGAGACTTAGTCTTCCCAACGTGTCCTGGGTCTTCCCCGCGGCCTCCTACCGGTCGGACGTGCCCTAAACACCTCCCTAGGGAGGCGTTCGGGTGGCATCCTGACCACATGCCCGAACCACCTCATCTGGCTCCTCTCGATGTGGAGGAGCAGCGGCTTTACTTTGAGCTCCTCCCGGATGGCAGAGCTTCTCACCCTATCTCTAAGGGAGAGCCCCGCCACCCGGCGGAGGAAACTCATTTCGGCTGCTTGTACCCGTGATCTTGTCCTTTCGGTCATAACCCAAAGCTCATGACCATAGGTGAGGATGGGAACGTAGATCGACCGGTAAATTGAGAGCTTTGCCTTCCGGCTCAGCTCCTTCTTCACCACAACGGATCGATACAGCGTCCGCATTACTGAAGACGCCGCACCGATCCGCCTGTCGATCTCACGATCCACTCTTCCCTCACTCGTGAACAAGACTCCGAGGTACTTGAACTCCTCCACTTGGGGCAAGATCTCCTCCCCAACCCGGAGATGGCACTCCACCCTTTTCCGGGCGAGAACCATGGACTCGGACTTGGAGGTGCTGATTCTCATCCCAGTCGCTTCACACTCAGCTGCGAACCGATCCAGTGAGAGCTGAAGATCCTGGACAGATGAAGCTATCAGGACCACATCATCTGCAAAAAGCAGAGACCTAATCCTGCAGCCACCAAACAAGATCCCCTCAACGCCATGACTGCGCCTAGAATTCTGTCCATAAAAGTTATGAACAGAATCGGTGACAAAGGGCAGCCTTGGCGGAGTCCAACCCTCACTGGAAACGTGTCCGACTTACTACCGGCAATGCGGACCAAGCTCTGGCACTGATCATACAGGGAGCGGACTGCCACAATCAGACAGTCCGATACCCCGTACTCTCTGAGCACTCCCCACAGGACTTCCCGAGGGACACGGTCGAATGCCTTCTCCAAGTCCACAAAACACATGTAGACTGGTTGGGCAAACTCCCATGCACCCTCAAGGACCCTGCCGAGAGTATAGAGCTGGTCCACAGTTCCACGACCAGGACGAAAACCACACTGTTCCTCCTGAATCCGAGGTTCGACTATCCGGCGTAGCCTCTTCTCCAGTACACCTGAATAGACCTTACCGGGAAGGCTGAGGAGTGTGATCCCACGATAGTTAGAACACACCCTCCGGTTCCCCTTCTTAAAGAGAGGAACCACCACCCCGGTCTGCCAATCCAGTGGTACCGCCCCCGATGTCCACGCGATGCTGCAGAGTCTTGTCAACCAAGACAGCCCCACAGCATCCAGAGCCTTAAGGAACCTACTCAGTGGCCTAGTGGACCTACTCAGTGGCCTAGTGGTTAGAGTGTCCGCCCTGAGATCGGTAGGTTGTGGGTTCAAACCCCGGCCGAGTCATACCAAAGACTATAAAAATGGGACCCATTACCTCCCTGCTTGGCACTCAGTATCAAGGGTTGGAATTGGGGGTTAAATCACCAAAAATGATTCCCGGGCGCTGCCACCGCTGCTGCCCACTGCTCCCCTCACCTCCCAGGGGGTGATCAAGGGTGATGGGTTAAGTGCAGAGAATAATTTCGCCACACCTAGTGTGTGTGACAATCATTGGTACTTTAACTTTAACTTTAACTTTAACTTTAACTCCGGGCGGATCTCATCTACCCCCGGGGCCTTGCCACCGAGGAGCTTTTTAACTACCTCAGCAACCTCAGCCCCAGAAATAGGAGAGCCCACCACAGACTCCCCAGGCACTGCTTCCTCATAGGAAGACGTGTTGGTGGGATTGAGGAGGTCTTCGAAGTATTCCCTCCACCGATCCACAACATCCGCAGTCGAGGTCAGCAGAACACCATCCTTGCCATACACGGTGTTGATAGTGCACTGCTTTCCCTTCCTGAGGCGGCGGATGGTGGTCCAGAATTGCTTCGAAGCCGTCCGGAAGTCGTTTTCCATGGCCTCACC
This sequence comes from Nerophis lumbriciformis, assembly GCF_033978685.3. Lineage (NCBI taxonomy): Eukaryota > Metazoa > Chordata > Actinopteri > Syngnathiformes > Syngnathidae > Nerophis > Nerophis lumbriciformis. Next base: position 4,753,771 of record NC_084556.2, read on the forward strand.
GAACTCTGCTATTAGGTGCCGCCAAAAATAATTACTACGCCATTTCAACTTAAAGACAGCATAAGTCTGTTCTAGATGGTTAATAATAAATAGGTTAGTGTTTTTCGTACCTACCATTGTTCTCCGTTTGATTAAATTCAGTCGATCAAGCCTTTACTAACATTGCACCTTCTGAAATACCGTATTTTCCGGAGTATAAGTCGCTCTGGAGTATAAGTCGCACAGGCCGAAAATGCATAATAAAGAAGGGAAAAAACATATATAAGTCGCACTGGAGTATAATTCGCATTTTTGGGAGAAATTTATTTGATAAAACCCAACACCAAGAATAGACATTTGAAAGGCAATTTAAAATAAATAAAGAATAGTGAACAACAGGCTGAATAAGTGTACGTTATATGACGCATAAATAACCAACTGAGAACGTGCCTGGTATGTTAACGTAACATATTATGGTAAGAGTCATTCAAATAACTATAACATATAGAACATGCTATACGTTTACCAAACAATATGTCACTCCTAATCGCTAAATCCCATGAAATCTTATACGTCTAGTCTCTTACGTGAATGAGCTAAATAATATTATTTGATATTTTACGATAATGTGTTAATAATTTCACACATAAGTCGCTCCTGAGTATAAGTCGCACCCCCGGCCAAACTATGGAAAAAACTGCGACTTATAGTCCGAAAAATACGGTAATAAAAAACATTTATGATTCGTGCTGTTTTCGGATCAATATCTGTTTCAGCCAATAGTCAAGGCTCCAATGTTGGTATCGGTAATCGAATGTTATCATTTAAAGCAAAGAAACTGTTCAAAGTGTTCAAAAAGTACAAAGAAGAAGCATCTTGATAAACGTCTCGAACCATATTTAAAATAATCTTTTCATCTCGTAGGTGAACCATCAATTATTTAAATATGTATTTATGAGAACTTGAATTATAGTTTACTTATTTAATAATTGTTTACTTACTCAGTGTATACTTATTTATTTATTTACTCATTTAATTATTTACTGTTGTGTAGCAAATGGGTTAAAAACTGCTATAATACAAAAAGGGTCAGGTTTAAAAAAGCTCTGCTTCTTCCCACTCCATTTCGGACATGCTGTAATGAAACAACTGAAAATATGTAGTGTATTACATTGTAATTGTATGCATGTTCGAAATAAACTGACAACAACCAACCAAGAAACTGTCAATAAATGTGAGAAGAAATGCACACCACCGTCTTACGTTAATGGTGATGTATAAATATCAGTAAGCTACATTTACACCAACTTGTATAGTTTAGTTTGCCAAGGTACAAAAAGTGCCTTTGATTGCTAATTCCGGTGGTCAGTGCAAGTTGGCTAAACTGTGACGCTATAAACGACAACCCCTACTGGTTTTAAAGTCTTTGATCCAATTTTGTCCAGACTTTGTTAATGTAACTCACAAACAAACTTCAATTGAAATGTAGTCTTCTCAGTGAGGGTAAAGATCCGATGACTAATGTGCAAAGTAATACTTCATGGATCTTTGGATGGACAGGTTTTTTTTTTTTTAGACGTTTTTTTAACCCCAGGTGATTTGATATTTCTCTTTTTTTTTTTGCAGGACTTTTAGCCAAAAGAGGGCGTCTGTCGAGCGGGACTACGCCCAGGTAAGCAAACCTCCATGTGGTAAACAAAACAAAGCGTCACTACAGAAATTGTAGTGACCTCTCGCTATTGGGGCCCCCCTGCGAGCTTCCCCACAGACGTCAGAATGAATGCCCGAGAAAAAAAAAAACCTTCTCCTCCTCGGTGGTGTTGCGGCGTTTTCATCCCCGTGAGGAATGTCCAGTGCCAATGTGAAGAGAGGGGGGAGGCCGGTCTGTGGTCCGCCTAGCAACCCCAAATTGTCGTGTTTGCCCATCTGCATCATGAGGCGGAGAAGGAAGTGCCTCCGCCGGAGAGGTCACGCTCCGTGTTTGCTCGGACGTCTGCAGGATTACGTAAAAAAAACTTGTTGACCGATTTTCACAAACCTGCTTAACGGATGATGGACAGGAGGATTGCTGTGGTGAGGGTTGGGCTGTGTTAGAATTTTCTTCACCATTGGTCTAAACCACGTCTGATTGCTATTTACTTGGTCACAACCAGCAGAGGGCGCAATTTATATTAAGACCGACTAAATTGCTACCTAAACAGGCTACAAACATGACAATTGGGGCTGAAACGATTCCTTGGGTGATTGGAGTATCTCGATTACCAAAAAAAGATCAAGGATTTTTCTCCGCCTTGATGAATTGTTCATTTAATGGTGAAGCTTAGCGCATATTGTGCTAGTCGTGCAAGCTAAAACTGGTAATAGCATAGTTATTGTGTAATAGACATCCTGGCCTTGCTGACGTTCACTAAGTTCATAGAGTGCATGGTGACAGTAGATTGCTTGAAAATACAAGCATAACGATGTGAAATTGGAGTTTTAGATACAAATGGTTATTAGAAGGGATGTATATTGTGAGGATTTTATCGATGATACCATAATCAATATTCCTTATCGATACCGGCATTCATCAATACTCTTATCGGTGATCTGTGTAATTGGTGTGAGTAAAGATGTCAAAAAATGCATTTTTTATTTGCAGAAGAGGTTGTACACCACTAATATCATGTGACGTCTCACATTAGGGAAGGTTTTTTTTTTCAAACATTTGTTCTTTTAATCTTAGACAAGTCAACTGTGTTAGCAGTGCAAAGTGCAATTTAGTTATGTCATCATCTTGTACACACCCCACAGAGCCATCGCTCATTTTAATAACACTCAGCTGTAAATAATGGCATTCATGTGCAGAGCACAGACCTTTTACATGATTGATTGATTGATTTATTATTTATTATATTTCTTCATTCATTTATAGACAACTCTACACGACATCATTGTCTCCCCTGTCAATATCAGAGTTCGTTCTGCAAAAGGGTTATACCTACAAGCGTACATCTTATGGATAGGGACCCACAGTTAAAATATACATCATCATATAATATACAAAATTCAGTACAATACAATTCATTTGAAAATCTACCCACCCAATACCCATTTACAATTCCATACCAACCTACCAACAGGTTGACATTTATAAAGAAGGAATCTTTAAATCCACAAAATCAATCTCGATATCCTATTATTCAAATTTGAATAACAGTTTCATCATGAAGATTTGCGATAATTTTATCATACATACAGAGGTCAAGACCAACATTATGCGACTAACGTGAAATCCTCAGCCATATCATTTATATCATATAAATCAATACAATCAATTAGCATTTAAGCAAGGTGTGTTTTGATGCCACACAAATGCGATAGTGTGACATCAGACAGCAACTATTGACCTGTCAGCGGAGGCTATCTTGCTTCAGAGCAACTTTATGGATTATTGTATTACTTACATTTTTCACTTTTATTAGTGGATTAATTTTGGCCTGTGGATTACCGGGTTGCTGAAGCACGGTAGCGGCGGTCGGGAGTAAAGCGCGTTCACTTCAAACCGACACTAACTCTTATCAGCTTGCGTGACCTTGAGGAAGAAATATTGTTTTGCAAACTTTTGTGTGGCCTTGGTTCCATATTTGTCATTTTTCCAAGCTGATCATGGCATCATATCCGTGTTTTTTTATGCGTGGCAGTGGCACCTAAAGTGAATGTGACGGTGTGTCACAATTATGACGGAGAGCCGGATTGAAAAAATTCAGATAGCCGTATTATTTGTCCATAATCTTAACAGTCCTCCTGGACCGACCCAATTAGGAACCGGTACAAATAAAACGGTATTCTGTATGCATCCCTCGTTAATAACGCTAATTCTCAATTTGCTAACATACTCTACTTTCGGTTTTCGGGTTAAAACGCGATTTCACAATAAAGGTAATATGTCACTTTTTAGGTTTTAGGTCGTAATGTAATTTCACAATAAAATATACTCTAGTGCAGGGGTTTCCCAACTTTCCAGCGAGGGCTGCAGTGCATGCTGAACATTTTTATTAACGCGGGGGGGCCACATTTGTACATTTAAGGTGCTAAAACCAAATTAATGTACATCAGTATATGCTAAACCTTTTGGGGAAAAATAATATTATCCAAGCTCCTGTGTTATAGGTGACAAACTAAATAGTTGTTAGTAGGGCTGCAACTAACAACTTATTTGATAATCGATTAATCTGTTGATTATTACTTTGATTAATCGATTAATAATCGGATAAAAGAGACAAACTACATTTCTATCCTTTCCAGTATTTTATTGGAAAAAAACCAGCATACTGGCACCATACTTATTTTGATTATTGTTTCTCAGCTGTTTGTAAATGTTGCAGTTTATAAATAAAGGTTTATAAAAAATAAAAATAAAAGTAAAACTAAGTAGCCTATGCGCATGCGCATATCATAGATCTAACGAATCGATGACTAAATTAATCGCTACTATTTTTATAATCGATTTTAATCGATTTAATCGATTAGTTGTTGCAGCCCTAGTTGTTAGTGATATATATCTCTTTAATGATGAATTTATTTCATTTTCAGAACATGTCGCGGGACAATAGAAATCAAGTTGCAGGCCGAAAATAGCCCCTAGTCTGCACTTTGGAAACCCCTGCTCTATAGCGTAATGATGATAATAGTTAAGGGAACTGGCTGTAAATATGCAAGTGGATGTGATTAATGTGTACATTTGATGCTGTTTCTCAAGTCAATGGCAATGTACTTTATTTGGATTAGAAATAAGAGTAGTTAAAAACCTCTGAAAAAGAAGTGGTCAGCATAGGCGACCTGACGCAACCGTCATCTAGACATGTTTTGAATTTATTGTTGTTGACAGACACCTTGCGGGGCTTTGAACCACACAACAAAATGAATGTTCTGCACTTGCATGATCGCTGAGCAATTCATATTTTGGCCTATTTAACGTCTTAATTTTTTCTTGTGTATTTATAATTGCTCCTTAACCATACAAAAATGTGATTTCTCCGTTTACCCGATTAATACAAATAATTTTCTGTAGAATATCCGATTAAAAAAATATTTGTTAGCTGCTGATCAAAGAAATTGAAAAAAAAAATGTTGCTGTAAATATTGCAATACCATGCACAGCTAAAACTCAAAAAATTATATTCAAAATCAGCAATTCAACTACAAATGTGAAACTAATGTGATCATTTCTTACAAAGTGAAATATTTCAAACGTTTGTTATAATTTTGACGATCACGTTTTACGGTTTTTGAAAACCTAAACTTTTCGAAAATTTTCAATTCGAGGTTCTCTTAGGCTGCAGACCATTATCATCAAAATTACATGAAAATAAGTTTTGAAATATCCTAAGTTGCAAGTTATGAGCCTATGTCACATCTTAGTTTCACCTTGTAAATCTAATTTCTGGTATAAACTAACCTTTGCACGATATTCAAATGTTATGAGTTTCACCTGTATACCATACTTGCTTCAAAGTCAATGCAGTGAGGTTCTTGAAGTCAGCGCATCAACACGTCTGAATATCCTCAGCCTTACAAACGGATCTTTTTACTTTTGGAGCTTGCTTTTCCACTTGGAAATGTATTTGGGGAAAAAGGTTTCGCCTTTGTGCGCTTTGTGTTTTATTGTTTTACTGTAAATTCAATCCAAAGGACACATTTCTCGGCTGGCATCACAGTGGCCTGTAAAAGTTGTCCGCCCTCATATTGTTTCTTCCTGGTGCAGCCTCCGCAACGGGTCGCAGCAAGCGTCTTTGGAAAGAAGAACAATGTGCTGAAATGAAGACTAGCCTCAGAGTTGTTTAGAAGAAAACGGAGTCATACATGATGCATTTTTTTTCATGTGTGATCATCTTAAAAGTGTTTTTTCTACGCTCGGGAACGAAAAGTGAGTCTGAAAGATTGGCTTGTGCCACAATCAATCGGCCACTTTTAGCTCCTCGTACACCTGTGAGCTGCTTCAGCCAGCAGGGGGATTGCTATTCCCATCACTGCGAACCATTAAAATGACCTCCTCTGTTTGGCTCTTCCTTCTCCTCCAAGCGCTCTTATTCAGATGTGTCCGCTTCGCCCAGTTCAGTCGAGCATTCTCGCGTCACTCCCACAAAGGGCCAGTTTGTCGCGGTTCTCCGGGCTTGGCACCGAGACTATCGGGTTCAGAGGGGTCTCGACCAACTCAGGACCTACCTAAATGTATCCCATAAAAATGAGTACATTGCCCTCACTTTTAAAGAGCCTTTTTATCATCAATTCTGGAATGGAAACCCTTTACAAAGTAAGGATGTCAGATATTTGCTTTTTTACCGATATCCTATATGTATGCGGATATTGCACTTCATTTCCGATACCGATATATTCCGAAAACCAGTGGCGGGCCGTGCGTTTCCCACCCAGGCCTTCAGTGATGTCAGACTTCACTGATTGCCTCTCAAAATACCATCATTGATGTCACCACATGACCATTGCTGGAGAAATACTATACAGAAACACATTTACGCACTACTGGGCATTGTACAAAAATAGGTTATTTTCTGGCGCATTTAAAAATCAATAAACCCACATCAGCAATTAAAACATATCTTATGTGGTACTGTCAAAATTAAAATTGCAGAATTGTTAAAAAATAAAGAAATAAAATATCTGAACTCACATTTCATCGCCGGGACAGCTGAACTAGCTTCCGGGGTTGGCCGACATCGTCTCACAAGATGTAGTTTCTCTGTAAATATCCTTCTTGAAAATTGCCTTGCAAATATATGTGTTGTCTTGTCTAATCATAAAAGATGCAGACGAGGCGTGTTGGCTGAGTTCTTAAAGTTTACTCCACAGCGTGCTCATCAAAAACATCCAGCTGCCGGCATGTCTACATTCAACAACCGAAACGAGGCTACTGCGCATGCTCTTCACTACTGTGGCATGCTGGGTAATGGAGTTCTTATGTTACCTAGCTCATAACATCACAATATATATCTGCCTTGGGCCAGCTAGAAGGCATTACTGACAACAACTCGTGATCTGATTGGCTATCGCAACAGTCTGTCAAATGTTTGTGTTCGTTCACTTACAGTGCACGGACACCCGCATTGTTGATTCTTAAGGCCCCTGGCAGATTTCGTACAACATGGCAACATAAGCTAGCTGAATTCTGATTGGATACAAACTCTATAACCTAAAAGCAACAGCGCTGGAAGGAGCATAATATGACATGAAGAGAATATGAATACTTTTAGATATTTAGGGAAGGTAAATGAATAATTTATTTTATCTTTAATTATGATTATGATTTCTGGTTATGTTAGGCCAGCAGAGAAGGCCTTGCTGGCCCTGACAGCACACCACTGCCGGAAACCAATGTCGGGTGACCTGTGGTGTAAAATAAACAGCTTTTTTTATTTTCACAAATAAACACCGCAATGGGTAGCGGGGGTGGGGGGTGTATATTGTAGCGTCCCGGAAGAGTTAGTGCTGCAAGGGGTTCTGGGTATTTGTTCTGTTGTGTTTATGTTGTGTTATGGTGCGGATGTTTTCCCGAAATGTGTTTGTCATTCTTGCTTGGTGTGGGTTCACAGTGTGGTGCATATTTCTAACAGTGTTAAAGTTGTTTATACGGCCACCCTCAGTGTGACCTGTATGGCTGTTGACCAAGTATGTGTGAGACAAGCCGTGGTTATTATGTGATTGGGCCGGCACGCAAAGGCAGTGCCTTTAAGGTTTATTGGCGCTCTGTACTTCTCCCTACGTCAGTGTACCACTCCGTACAGCGGCGTTTTAAAAAGTCATACATTTTACTTTTTGAAACCGATACCGATAATTTCCGATATTACATTTTAAAGCATTTATCGGACGATAATATCGGCAGCCTGATATTATCGGACATCTCTAATTTAAACAGTGTTACGTAAAGCAACAACTCGGCTAGCCGAAATTAAAGAAAGCAAATGTGGGCAAAATCTAAACAAAAAGGCAGCAAACATCAATGAAACAATGTTGACATCTATAGTTGTATTTTGATAAAGACGGGGGAAAACACGCATACTCAATATACTATACACTATACGATGCATGATTTACCCGGAGAGTCCCAGCCACACACAAAAAAGTTGTAGACCTCCATGCTTGTTCAAGTTTTCATCTGTTTTGTCTTTTAGAATGTCAACTGGAGATAGTTCGGCATGGATTATACGTCGGTCCCGTTGACCGACGTATAATCCTTGAGATTACTTGACAAATCTTATTTTGATAACATATATGGATAGATTCTATTGCATCGTTTGATTTTTTTGCTCGTGTCTGCTTTTAATGGTAAGATCTAGACCCCTTGCGTACTCAAATAGTCCGCACTCTGTTTGCTGCACAGTAGCCATGTTTGTCTTGTGGTCCACCACTTGGTTCACTTCTGTTCAAAACTCAAGTGTCCGATTACAACCTATACTAAGTCCCTTACAGGAATGTGCGATATCGCACCAATTCACACAAGTTCAACCAATCCCAGTGAATTATGCGCGACCTCGCCACTTTGTCTCTCCGCAACTTTCCCGCAAAATTGGCCAATCTGACTAACAGGAACACTTAAAACTAGAGATGTCCGATAATATCGGACTGCCGATAATATCGGCCGATAAATGCTTTAAAATGTAATATCGGAAATTATCGGTATCGGTTTCAAAAAGTAAAATGTATGACTTTTTAAAACGCAGCTGTACGGAGTAGTACACGGACGTAGGGAGAAGTACAGAGCAGTTGCGTCTCCCAGTCATACTTGCCAACCCTCCCGATTTTCCCGGGAGACTCTCGAATTTCAGTGCCCCTCCCGAAAATCTCCCGGGGCAACCATTCTCCCGAATTTCTCCCCATTTCCACCCAGGCAACAATATTGGGGGCGTGCCTTAAAGGCACTGCCTTTGCGTGCCGGCCCAATCACATAATATCTACGGCTTTTCACACAAGTGAATGCAAGGCATACTCCATACAGGTCACACTGAGGGTGTCCGTATAAACACACTGTTTATACGGCCACCCTTTAACACTGTTACAAATATGCGCCACACTGTGAACCCACACCAAACAAGAATGATAAACACATTTCGGGAGAACATCCGCACCGTAACACAACATAAACACAACAGGACAAATACCCAGAACCCCTTGCAGCACTAACTCCTCCGGGACGCTACAATATACACCCCCCGCTACTCCCTACCCCCCCACCTCAACCCCGCCCACTTCAACCATCTCATGCTCTCTCAGGGAGAGCACGTCCCAAATTCCAAGCTGCTGTTTTGAGGCATGTTAAAAAAAAGAATGCACTTTGTGACTTCAATAATAAATATGGCTGTGCCATGTTGGCATTTTTTTCCATAACTTGAGTTGATTTATTTTGGAAAACCTTGTGACATTGTTTAATGCATCACAACAAAATTAGGCATAATAGTGTGTTAATTCCACGACTGTATATATCGGAATCGGTAATTAAGAGTTGGACAATATCGGAATAATCGGATATCGGCAAAAAAGCCATTATCGGACATCTCTACTTAAAACATTGAGCGATTCAATCTTATTAGATTTGCAACTTTTGCCGCAACTTTCTAGAAAAAAGCTTTTGCCAATTCAGGCCTTTTAAGTCGCAGCGATCACAAAAAAGCAGCGAAATCCCAGAGGGCCTGTATACTACTACTGTATATGGTGAGCTGTACACTGACTACTCAAAAGTATTTCCAAGTTGAATTTCTATAGTATTGTCCCTTGAGAATGTCACAAACATGCATGCTGAAATGTGAGATACTGTGGTCCATCAGTCAGACCTGGTTATATTTCTTCCTTTTAAATGTTTACTCTCTTCTGCTATTTTGGTTCCCGTACGGTTAACCTCACCGTGTGGCCGACGTGCAGGATTTCAACATATCTTCAGGGCTCGATTTGGCCTCCCATGAATTAAGGTTTTCTCCCCCAACCGTCTTACCCACCTAAAATGAGTTGGGCAAAAAAAAAAAGGGTGAAAGAGTGCACGCAGTTTAAGCACAGAGATGACAGCTTCCTATATACTATAAAGTAGGGATTTTCAACCGGTGGTCCCTGACCCCCAGGGGTCCACCAAGGTACGGCAGGGGGAGTCGTGAAATTAAATACACATTAACATTGATCCGACTCGCTTTAGTGTAGATTAGAATTGGCAGTGGCATGGCTACCTTACTCAAATCCGCATTTTCAACATTCATTTTTAAAATATCACTTCCACATTTTTTAAAATGAAATATATAAAAAAAATTATGATCGCAACAAAGTGTGTTAAACGCTCTCCTCAGCCGCAGGTAATCGCTGTTCCTCTTGCCTAAACACTGCGCTGAGTTGCAGGACAGGGAGACAATCAGGAGCACCGAAACAAGCTCGCAAGTTAGCATAGTTTGCTTCCTCTCGCTGGCTGACTTGTTGTCGCCTGCGTTTGCTCACCGAGCCAAAACGTTGACGGCTGTCTACTTTGCTGCTAATCATATTTGGATGATTATAACAACCCGAACACTGTTTGTTACGAACCAGTTGAAGTTGTAGAGTATTTACCGTATTAGAAGCCAGGAAGAAGGTATATTTTTGACGTGACTGATTGTAAACAAATATTACCTCAGGGGGCGTGGCTACAGCATAGAGTTGCCAAATTGGAAATGTTCTCGGAGTTCTTTGCATGCATGTTATAGAATTTTACATTACATTTTCGATGATAATAATGGTAGTACATTTTTTACTTGTGGTACATCAACGTGTACATGTAAGTGTCAAAAAGACAGCCAAAAAAGGTTGGTAGATGAGAATACATCAAAAAATTTAATACAGTGTTAAAATGTACCCAATTGCAGGAAATGTGGTCTTGATTATTATTTTTTTTCGGGGTTTAGCAGCACTTAGTGCTAATAGAAAATTTCCTCTTTTTTCCCCCTCCTCCAGGCCCTGCAGAAGTTGGCCAATCAGTACCTAAAGAGGGAATGGCCAGAAAGCCCGTCAGAAGAAGAAGCGGATCACAGGTGAGGCAAAGCGGGAGGATTATTATGTGTCCTCTTCTTACACATCGTGAAGCTCTGCACGTCTCTTTTAATCCCCCAATTGCTCCATTAGGGCCGCAAACTTCCTCTCCGTGCAGAAATACTCACACACTGTTGCTTCAGCTGTGTATAACAACTGTGTGTGTGTGTGTGTGTGTGTGTGTGTGTGTGTGTGTGTGTGTGTGTGTGTGTGTGTGTGTGTGTGTGTGTGTGTGTGTGTGTGTGTTTGGCACAGGAACATGTATTGCGTATGGAGGGACTACTTGGAGGGTACAGTCCAGGTCACCCAGTCTAGGATCAGCGCCTGCGACAACTACAAAGTGCAGGTGGCCGACCCGGCCAAGACGGCGAGGCTGCAGAAGGAGCAGCAGCTGCGTAAGGTAAAGCACAACGCGGCATCAAGGGTCAATCTCACAACGTGAGCTCGGGTTTCTGACACTTGTGTTACCCGAGCCGTCCAACTATTTGGACAGCTTCTCTAACGCCGTTTAGGTCAGGTGTCCGTCCCCGCTTCCTGTAGGGTCCAACTAGGTCAAGTGCGACTCTGCTGCATTGTTAAAAGCTCATTTACGACCAAGCTGCTTAACCCCTTTAAAGCCTGGCTCTTCAATTGGCCGCCCGCGGGCCAAATGTGGCACGGGAATGACATCAAATCACGGTTTGGTCAGGAGCTACTAACATTTTTGTAGCAGATTCCTGAAAAACTCTTGTCATATGGAGGATCTTTGACTAGCAGTTTTGCTTGTACAATGTGTTCTTTAAAACAGTAGAACGCTCCTCTCATATTGAGGATCTGTGCTGTTATTACGCACCTACTGCAAAAATGCTGCTGTCATATCGAAGATCTTTGCCTAGCGATTTTGGTTGGAGCTCATCATTTTTGCAGTTGGTCTCAAAAACAGCACTGCTCCTGTCTGTTAGAGGATATTCGACTTGCGTTTTTGCAGTTGATCCTTAAAGGGGAACATTATCACCAGACCTATGTAAGCGTCAATATATACCTTGATGTTGCAGAAAAAAGACCATATATTTTTTTAACCGATTCCCGAACTCTAAATGGGTGAATTTTGGTGAATTAAACGCCTTTCTAATATTCGCTCTCGGAGCGATGACGTCACAACGTGGCGTCACATCGGGAAGCAATGCGCCATTTTCTCAAACACCGAGTCAAATCAGCTCTGTTATTTTCCGTTTTTTCGACTGTTTTCCGTACCTTGGAGACATCATGCCTCGTCGGTGTGTTGTCGGAGGGTGTAACAACACGAACAGGGACGGATTCAAGTTGCACCAGTGGCCCAAAGATGCGAAAGTGGCAAGAAATTGGACGTTTGTTCCGCACACTTTACCGAAGAAAGCTATGCTAGGACAGAGATGGCAAGAATGTGTGGATATCCTGCGACACTCAAAGCAGATGCATTTCCAACGATAAAGTCAAAAAAATCTGCCGCCAGACCCCCATTGAATCTGCCGTAGTGTGTGAGCAATTCAGGGACAAAGGACCTCGGTAGCACGGCAAGCAGACGAGCGAGCTAAACCCCCTATCGACCCTAGCTTCCCTGGCCTGCTGACATCAACTCCAAAACTGGACAGATCAGCTTTCAGGAAAAGAGAGCGGATGAGGGTATGTCTCCAGAATGTATTAATTGATGAAAATTGGGCTGTCTGCACTCTCAAAGTGCATGTTGTTGCCAAATGTATTTCATATGCTGTAAACCTAGTTCATATTTGTTAGTTTCCTTTAATGCCAAACAAACACATACCAATCGTTGGTTAGAAGGCGATCGCCGAATTCGTCCTCGCTTTCTCCCGTGTCGCTGGCTGTTGTGTCGTTTTCGTCGTTTTCGCTTGCTTACGGTTCAAACCGATATGGCTCAATAGCTTCAGTTTCTTCTTCAATTTCGTTTTCGCTACCTGCCTCCACACTACAACCATCCGTTTCAATACATTCGTAATCTGTGGAATCGCTTAAGCCGCTGAAATCCGAGTCTGAATCCGAGCTAATGTCGCTATAGCTTGCTGTTCTTTCCGCCATGTTTGTTTGTGTTGGCTTCACTATGTGACGTCACAGGAAAATGGACGGGTGGTTAAAATCAGGCACTTTGAAGCTTTTTTTAGGGATATTGCGTGATGGGTAAAATTTTGAAAAAAACTTCGAAAAATATAATAAGCCACTGGGAACTGATTTTTAATGGTTTTAGCCATTCTGAAATTGTGATAATGTTCCCCTTTAAAATCATAACAGCAGTGTTTATGTCATACAGATGATCTTTGACTAGCATTCTTAATAGTCGTTTCTTAAAAACAGCCGTGTTTCTGTCATATAGATTATCTTTGACACACATTTTTAGTAGTAGCTTCTTAGAAACAGCTGTGTTTATAAAGTATAGAAGATCTTTGATGAGCTTTTTAAATAGTAGCTCCTTAGAAACAGCAGTGTTTCTGTCATATAGATTTTGATTTGATTTTTATTAAGGGTCCCCATTAGCTGGTTGCCTCAACAACCCACTAGTCTTCCTGGTGTCCACAATTCAATATAATTACAAGTAAAAGCATATAATTATAACTACACAATACAGAAGAAAAATACAAATAAAATCATCAATAAGAAAACAAGCAAACAATTTACAGTCACAGAATAATAATTACCATATAAATATAACTACACAATATAAAACCAAACAAATCATCAACGAGCAAACTAATTTACAGACTCAGATAAAATATTAGTTTCCTTTTAAAAACCTGTTTACTTTCAATGCCGGTGAGAATTTGAGGCAGGTTATTCCAGAGCGATAAAGATCTATAAATAAAAGATTTCCGCAAAGCATTCTTCCTGGGACGAGGGAGTACAAAATGCTCCTCACTGGACGCCCTGGTATTATGATTATTCATAGTGCTACTGTGAACTATTTGGGCCATGAGAAAAGCAGGAGTTTTACTACCGGTTACTGATTTGAACAATATACGAGTATTAGCTGACAACATGTTCTGCACTGTTAGCCAGGAAAGAGAAGCATGCATTTGGTTCACATTGGTTCTTAGTGAACAACCAAGAACCAGCCTTGCTGCCCTATTCTGGACAATCTGGAGCTTACTGATCTCACCACTTGCAGCAGACGCCCAGACTGTAGAACAATAGTCAAGATGACACAAGACTAAACTCTTAACAATCTGACAAAGAAGAGGTGGATCAACAAAAGCAGCACATTTCCTGGAAATACCAACAGCCCTTCCCATCTTTGTAACTATATCACTGATATGTTTTGACCAGGGTAGAGTGCAGTCCAGCATCACTCCAAGGAGCTTGGCACTTCTGACCTGTTGAACTGTTGAAATACCTAGCCTCAGATCCAACTTTGGGTCACAAGATAACCCTTGCCTAGTCCCCAATATAATACTTTTTGTTTTTGAGATGTAAAGGACAAGTCTGTTACATACTGTCAAGTCATGCACAGCTTTTAGTTCCTTACTCAATACTACATTAAGTACACTGCATGATGGTGCAGCATGATATAAGGTTGCATCATCAGCATAAAGAACCAATCTTGCACGCCTTTTGGGGAATCTAGAAAAAAGTAAAGGTCCTAGGCAACTTCCCTGTGGAACACCACAATCCAAACTTCTGCTATTAGACAAGCTGCCATTAAGATACACCTGTTGTGATCTTGAGGACAAATAGCTCTGTATCCACATTAAAGCCGAAGTATTAAAACCATAACATTTAAGTTTCTCAATTAAAAGAGAGTGGTCAATCATGTCAAATGCAGCACTAAAATCTAACAGCACAGCACCAACCAACATAGAATTATCTATAGCATTAAGCCAATCGTCCGTCATTTGTATAAGAGCAGTGGACGTAGAGTGGCCCGTTCTATATGCATGTTGAGAATCAGTTGCTAGCCCATTTGATTAAAAGTCAGCTTGAATTTGTGCATACACACATTTCTCCAGTATTTTACATAAACCAGGTAGGATGCTTATTGGTCTAGAATTGCCCTCATTGAAAGCCAATTCGGTATCCTTATGTAGAGGAGTAACCTTAGCCACCTTCCATATCTTTGGACACAGGCCCACTTGTAAACATTTATTAAAAATACGACAAACAGGCACTGATATGATACCAGCAGTCATTTTCAGTAATTTACTATCCAGGTGGTCTACACCAGCTACTTTGTTGTCCGGAAGAGAGTGTAGTAACCTCTCAACCTCACTGACTTCAACCTGATGAAAATTGAATTCACAGTCCTTATCATCCTTTATAATATTCCTAATGAGGTCAGCAGATTTGTTGTTATTGGATATATGCATACCATGCCTTAATTGAGATATTTGGCAACATAATAGTTATATAGATTGATCTTTGACAAGCATTTGTAGTAGTAGCTTCTTAAAAACAGCTGTGTTTCTGTAATATAGAAGATCTTTGACGAGCCCTAGTAGCTTCTTAAAAACAGCAGTGTTTATGTGGTATAGAAGATCTTTGACTAGCATTTTTGTAGTAGCGTCTTAAAAACAGCAGTGATTCTGCCGTATAGAAGAACTTTGACTGGCATTTTTAGTAGTAGGTTATTAAAACCAGCATATTGCTCATCGTTTTTGCATTAGGTCTTTAAAAACAGCAGTGTTTCTGTCAGAAAGAAGATCTTCGACTCACGCGTTTGCAGTAGGTCCTTTCAAAAAGCAGTGTTTCTTTCATACAAAAGATCTTTGGCTAAAATTTTTAGTAGTAGGTTATTAAAACCAGCAAAGTGTACATCGTTTTATCAGTTAGTCATTAAAACATCACTGTTTCTGTTGCGTTCTGGTGATTGTGGCAGGAAAGTGCAGGAAGAAGCCCTTTTTAATGGGGAAAACGCATGTAACACTAAAAACAAAAAAATGTGCAACTGTGAAGTGCACAAAGAGAAAACAAACATATGAAGGGCCAAGCAAGCAAAGCAAAAAGCACAATGATCCAGCACTGTCCAGGCATTAATAAAAGAGTCCTGGTTGGCAAACCGGGACAGGTGAGGAACAAGCAAAGTGATGGCAAATGGAGACAAAAAGGAAGTGGAAACAAAAATAAGAGCGCTTGAGAGGAAATTAAACAAAATACCAGAATAATAAATGTCATGAGAGACATGACAGTTTCTGTCATAGCTAAGATCTATGATTTGCAATTTTAGCATTTATTAAAGGTTAGTTTATTAAAACTAGT
>NC_084556.2:4775000-4795000 GCF_033978685.3 Nerophis lumbriciformis
CAACCATTCTTCCAAAAGCGCATTGTTGAGGTCACACACTGATGTTGGTCGAGAAGGCCTGACTCTGTCTCCTTTCTAATTCATCCCAAATATGTTCTATCGGGTTCAGGTCAGGACTCTGTGCAGACCAGTCAAGTTCATCCACACCAGACTCTGTCATCCATGTCTTTATGGACCTTGCTTTGTGGACTGGTGCACAGTCATGTTGGAGGAGGAAGGGGCCTGCTCCAAACTGTTCCATACCTGCCAACTACTCCGGTTTTCCCGTAATTAGTACGGTTTTCATCAACCTATTCCGGGTTACGGTTGCAGTGATAAAAAATACGGTTTTTCATTAATTAAAAAAAATTTTTTTTTTAAAGTTTTATTCACGAAATCGCGTAACAACAATGACAATCGACACTGCTTCCCGTAACTTCCTATCGAGCCATTCCGAATGCCATGTGTAACACGGGTGGGAAATAAGCCATATTTCGTCTCATGACATATCCTCATATTATCTGCGCCGTTTCCACGTTTAATCTCGCGAGTTTAACACACGCGCTCACGTGACCCGCTGCAGCCAATCACGCTCTATAAAATCCAGCATTCCGAAATGGCTGTCAGGTGCGGTGGCTAAGCCTGGGGACATATGAAGCCGGTATGTTTTAAAGTTGTCGTTCGCTTGCATATTGTAAAAACAACCGTCCAACATTTTAGAACTAATTGTAAACTTGTAGGTGCCGAACATCAGGGACGTGTTGCGACGAGAGAGTGTGTTGATGATAAGATATTAAGCCGAGTTGGTAAGTGAATCTGTTTGCTAATAGTAGCGACTAGCCGTACCCATGTATTTCCTATGGGCGGTTAGCATCGGGTTTTAATCCCGTTTCCTCCAATGTCCGATTGAATTTATATTTATGTCGAGTCTTTATTTTGAGTATTTACATATGGTAACTGAATGTTGTGGCGTTTTAAGGCCATTTGCACTTTTTATGCTATGGTAAAGACAATGAATGAATACTGCCACTGGTGTGCGAATACACCCGTCATAGTGACGTCACTGTTAGTTAATGTTACTCCCGTCATAGTGACAACACTGTGTACTGTCGTGTTTATTTTATACATGCATGTGATTGTTAATGTTAGCAGTATTATAGCTAATAATGATAATAACAAGTGTAACTTATTTATTGAAGGTCGAACGATAGATGACTTAATGTTGATGTTTATGTGCGCACATTGATTGAACTTCGGGTCCTGTGCTTACGCAGGCCAGGTCCCTAAGTCTTGGATGGCGAGCTGTAGATAGGCCTCGAGCCTGAGCCCAAGGATCTCCACCTGTTCTGGTCGGGCCGGTAGGCGGCTTATAGCCGAACCCCTTGCCTCGCACCTCATTGCTCTGCGGCCCTTTGCACTACCTCATACACACCCTGCCCATAAACTGAACTCTCACTACAAACTACCATATCCACAACCCCAAACCGTGTGGCTGTATGAACTCTGAATGCGCATATGGACTGCGATCAGTCTCATATGACCTTTTTAAGAACTTTTGATACTACCTGTTATGAATTACCTGAACCCTTGCTGTTTTTTTCTTTTGTTTTGAATGGCCATTCCTATCAATGTATGTCCACTATTTGTTGCACTGTACATATTTAAATAACACCAGTATAATTTAAAGCATTTAATTGTGTCTGTCCTACTCTCTCCGAGTCGTAATCTAGACTTCTGATTAGCCCAAATATTGAGAACGTCTACTATAATAGCTAACGTACCTGTTACACATGCGCGAGGCTATTTATAGCACCGCTGCCAAGCACGAGGGACCAGTTGCCATTGTTTCCAAACGAGCGAACGATCATGGAATCAGCCGGAGAAAAATCGCATACGAGTCTTAAACCGAAAAGAAAACTGCAGTCATTCCGTGAAGAATATTCAAAAGCCTACCCGGGAATAATTATCCGTTCCAAAAAGGGTGAAAGCTACGCGAATTGCACCTTGTGCAGACAAGATTTTTCGATCGGACACGGAGGAATTAGCGATGTAAAAGACCACGTTGGGACAAAAAAACACAAGTCTAATGCCGTTGTTAGCGATACAAGTGGAAAACTTTCAACGTTTTTCGTCGCCCAAACAGATTCTTTGGATGTGATAAATGCCGAAGTTTTATTTAGGCAATAATTGAGCAAACAAAAAGGTAATGACACCAATGTTATCTATTGGAATTGTTTAGTACTGTTATACTGTCAAAAGTGTTTATACTATTTATGCTTTCAAGTCCAAGTTGAAGAAATCTTGTTAAAGGTTGACAGCATAACTACCAAAATACAGAAGTATGTCCTTAATATTTTTGCAGTGCTATTTCTGTTGAAAAGTTAAAATGATTACATTAGAGATGTGATGTGCCACTTTTCAAGTGTCTGATGGCTTAAATTAATTTTCATGAATTTTTCATATTTTGAATTCTTTTGAAAGGCTTACAAAAAAACTACATTTGAATTGTAATTCCATGCTATTGACAGGACTATTAATTTTAATGAAGTTAGCTTACCATGTTTACAGTATGATAATTGTGATAGAAATGTGAATTTTAGGCACAGAATATTTTTTACAATTGAACAAGGCAATAGATTATACAAGCTTGGACAGAAAGTTAATAATGACACCAATTTTTTTTTTTATGGAATTGTTTAGTACTGTTTTACCATTTGTTTACTGTAAAAAGTGTTTATACTGTTTATACTTTCAATTAACAAATTGAAGTCTTGTGAAAGGTTGACAGGATAACTGGCATTAACTGTCAAAATAATTTCAAACTATTGAAGTTAGCTTACAGAATAAACATGTCAATCAACCCATATGATTTTTGCTGTAATATTTTTGTTTTGAAAAGTCACTGTGACTGATAGAAAAGTGATGGTTTTAGCAACATTTTAACCTGTCTGAATGCAATCAATCATTTTGCGTCGGGGGGCGAAGGAACCCCCCACCAGGACTTTGTCCTGGACCTACCGGGGCCTGCGGCCCTTGGACCCTGGCTACTAGGTTTTTCTGATTTCAAAAGTTGGCAGGTATGCTGTTCCCACAAGGTTGGGAGCATGGAATTGTCCAAAATGTTGTGTTATCATTTAAAGTTCCTTTCACTGGAACTAAGGGGCCAAGTCCAACTCCTGAAAAACAACCCCACACCATAATTCCTCTTCCACCAAATTTCACACTCGGCACAAGGCAGTCCGAAATGTACTGTTCTCCTGGCAACCTCCAAACCTAGACTGGTCCATCAGATTGCCAGATGCAAAAGCATGATTCATCACTCTAGAGAACACGTCTCTACTGCTCTAGAGTCCAGTGGCGACGTGCTTTACATCACTGGATCTGACGCTTTGCATTGGACTTGGTGATGTATGGCTTAGATGCAGCTGCTCGGCCATGGAAACCCATTCCATGAAGCTCTCTGCGCACTGTACGTGGGCTAATTGGAAGGTCACATGAAGTTTGAAGCTCTGTAGCAACTGACTGTGCAGAAAGTCGGCGACCACTTTGCACTATGCGCTTCAGTATCCGCTGACCCCTCTCTGTCAGTTTACGTGGCCTACCACTTCGTGGCTGAGTTGCTGTTGTTCCCAAACTCTTCCATTTTCTTATAATAAAGCCGACAGTTGACTTCGGAATATTTAGGAGCGCGGAAATTTCACGACTGGATTTGTTGCACAGGTGGCATCCTATGACAGTT
This sequence comes from Nerophis lumbriciformis, assembly GCF_033978685.3. Taxonomy (NCBI): domain Eukaryota; kingdom Metazoa; phylum Chordata; class Actinopteri; order Syngnathiformes; family Syngnathidae; genus Nerophis; species Nerophis lumbriciformis. The sequence goes on from NC_084556.2 coordinate 4,778,719, forward strand.
CCACGCTGGAAATCACTGAGCTCCTGAGAACGGCCCATTCTTTCACAAATGTTTGTAGAAACAGTTTCCATGCCTAAGTGCTTGATTTTACACCTGATTCTGATCATTTGGATGGCTAAATACTTTTGGCAGTATAGTGTATGTAATGTAGTAAAAGGCACATTTATAATAACATTTAAAATTTACTAATTTCGCTCATTTTAAGCATTTTCGGTGCGTTAATTTAAAAAATGCTACAAGACGTTTGCTTTTTTTCCCCCACTACATAATGGTTAAAACTCACTGCAGACTTCATGAGAGCCAACAAACATAATAAAACATTACTTACTGTACAATGTCATTAGTATGCCGACTGTTATAGTCTTGTTATAATCTTGTTATAGTCACATTTAGATGAAGAATGACTCATCTTTTTGTGTCGTTCTCGCCATTTTCCGCGTCTAAATTTCCTATCGAAGTGTCCCAACTTGTCGAAATACGTCCTCATCCTTCTTCTATCTGGGTGAGAGTCATTATTTATGATCTACAGTAAATTCCCACACTCAAGGAAGCTAGGCAGCAGCTTACCACTCGATCATGTCAATATTGGCACACAAGCTCGTGTCTGCGTTAGCGCTTATAATAACAATATCACTTAGTCACGAAATGTAAATGGAATATTGTCGGCGGTTTTTGGATGTTATTCATTGGGATGTACAAACCCCGTTTCCATATGATTTGGGAAATTGTGTTAGATGTAAATATAAACGGAATACAATGATTTGCAAATCCTTTTCAACCCATATTCAATTGAATGCACTACAAAGACAAGATATTTGATGTTCAAACTCATCAACTTTTTTTTTTTGCAAATAATAATTAACTTAGAATTTCATGGCTGCAACACGTGCCAAAGTAGTTGGGAAAGGGCATGTTCACCACTGTGTTACATGGCCTTTCCTTTTAACAACACTCAGTAAACGTTTGGAAACTGAGGAGACACATTTTTTAAGCTTCTCAGGTGGAATTCTTTCTCATTCTTGCTTGATGTACAGCTTAAGTTGTTCAACAGTCCGGGGGTCTCCGTTGTGGTATTTTAGGCTTCATAATGCGCCAAACATTTTCAATGGGAGACAGGTCTGGACTACAGGCAGGCCAGTCTAGTACCCGCACTCTTTTACTATGAAGCCACGTTGATGTAACACGTGGCTTGGCATTGTCTTGCTGAAATAAGCAGGGGCGTCCATGGTAACGTTGCTTGGATGGCAACATATGTTGCTCCAAAACCTGTATGTACCTTTCAGCATTAATGGTGCCTTCACAGATGTGTAAGTTACCCATGTCTTGGACACTAATACACCCCCATACCATCACAGATGCTGGCTTTTCAACTTTGCGCCTATAACAATCCAGATGTTTTTTTTCCTCTTTGGTCCGGAGGACACGACGTCCACAGTTTCCAAAAACAATTTGAAATGTGGACTCCTCAGACCACAGAACACTTTTCCACTTTGTATCAGTCCATCTTAGATGAGCTCAGGCCCAGCGAAGCCGACGGCGTTTCTGGGTGTTGTTGATAAACGGTTTTTGCCTTGCATAGGAGAGTTTTAACTTGCACTTACAGATGTAGCGACCAACTGTAGTTACTAACAGTGGGTTTCTGAAGTGGTCCTGAGCCCATGTGGTGATATCCTTTACACACCAATGTCGCTTGTTGATGCAGTACAGCCTGAGGGATCAAAGGTCACGGGCTTAGCTGCTTACGTGCAGTGATTTCTCCAGATTCTCTGAACCCTTTGATGATATTACGGACCGTAGATGGTGAAATCCCTAAATTCCTTGCAATTGCTGGTTGACAAAGGTTTTTCTTAAACTGTTCAACAATTTGCTCACGCATTTGTTGACAAAGTGGTGACCCTCGCCCCATCCTTGTTTGTGAATGACTGAGCATTTCATGGAATCTACTTTAATACCCAATCATGGCACCCACCTGTTCCCAATTTGCATGTTCACCTGTGGGATGTTCCAAATAAGTGTTTGATGAGCATTCCTCAACTTTATCAGTATTTATTGCCACCTTTCCCAACTTCTTTGTCACGTGTAGCTGGCATCAAATTCTAAAGTTAATGATTATTTGCACAAAAAAAAAAGGTTTATCAGTTTGAACATCAAATATGTTGTCTTTGTAGCATATTCAACTGAATATGGGTTGAAAATGATTTGCAAATCATTGTATTCCGTTTATCTTTACATCTAACACAATTTCCCAACTCATATGGAAACGGGGTTTGTATGTGCAGAATAGAGGACCTCCTATTGGCTCTGTTGTAAGCAGACTTTTATTTATGTTTATTTAGGAGTTGGAATGCATTAAAAAAAAATACATCCGTCATCATGTCTTTCATAATGATTGTGAACGATAGACATTATTCCCAAAAAAGTGCAGTTCCCCTTTAAAGCTACAAACACAAACCGACGTGTTCACAGTCAGGCTTACTAAAATCAATCAATCAAAGTTTATTTATACAGCCCTTAATCACAAGTGTCTCAAAGGGCTGCACAAGCCACAACGACATACTCTGCTCAGATCCCACAATAGGGCAAGAGCACTTTTAAATGGTCTAAATTTCAGTATTGGGGTTGGATTTTAGATCACACACTTCTAATACACTAGTATGGGACCTCTGAGACCAGAAAAAAGGTCAATATTGCATGTTTTACGATCACTCAAGTGCAAAAAGATGTGTTTATTTCAAGTGCTCAGTTGTATTTGTTCCTTTAAATGTGACTTGTGTGTTGTGTTGCAGCATGACTACATTACATCACTCAGTCCCACTTGTGGTCTTTATCAAAGTCTGTCACAGAGCCAACAATACTGTAGTTATAAAAAGCTGAATGACCTTTGCATCACACGTAGTGCTGCCACTATATTAAGTAGGTCTCATAGAGCTGTCCTCTTACACAACCACTGATTGCCTTTTTTTTTTTTTTTTCTTTTTTATCCTCTCCCTGTATTTATATTTCATATACATGCACGCACACGCGCGCGTGTCTTCACCAGCTCTCCGCGGCGCTCGTCCACACTGGACAATTTGTTCAAACTGCAAACGGTGGCGTTGTTTTCATTGGACGTCAAACAAGCGGCAGCCTGTTCCTAAAGAAAACATTAACGGCGGGCACACAAAAACCCCGCCCTCGCATCCCCTCCCCTCGCGCCGCTTTGGCCAGACGGAGGGATCCGGTAAAGGGGACGGAGCCCAAAAAGCAAAGCGTGAGGGAGGGGCAGGACGTAGGCCGGCCCCTGTGAACAGGCCATGTGTGAAAAGGAGCCATTGTGAGTGGGCCTCATCGCAGTGCACTGACCTTCCCCGCCCCTCTCGACACACACTGATGCTGTCATGTGGAAACATCTTAATGCAGGTTTTGTCCCCCCCCCCCAAAAACCCTACAAGAACTTGTTGCTCTTAAAAAAAATTTGCTCAATCACTGCAAAGACAGCTGCTTCGCATGCTTTCATTGGGCAATTAAGAGCCGCTGTTTCCATCACACTGACATCATCTTTCTGGAAGGAATGTGTTCCTGCACGGCTAACGCGCTCTTCTTCTTGTCTCTCGTCCGTCCTGGCACAAGACCTTTGTGGGCCACAAAGAATGTCAGGAAGTCAAATAGAGATGCAGGCAGCCAGTCAAAGACTTGATCCCTTGTCCGGCCCACAAATACGACTCCAGTTTGGAACTTGTTAGCGACTAGCATCTTTTCTGCAGTCAGTCCTTACAAATGGGGCAAGAAAGCATTTAGGTTTTCAGCAGCGAAGGCTTGGAATAACCTACAATCGAATATTAAACTTCAAACACTTGTTACATTGAATGAGTTTAAAGCTTCTGTGAAAGGACTGCAGTCGACCGTGTCTGTATGCACATGTGCTATGTGAGCAAGTTTTAATGTTGTAAATGTGATGTTTTATGTATCGTTTACTGTTTTTAATGTAAAGTTAAAGTTAAAGTTAAAGTACCAATGATTGTCACACACACACTAGGTGTGGCGAAATTATTCTCTGCATTTGACCCATCACCCTTGATCACCCCCTGGGAGGTGAGGGGAGCAGTGGGCAGCAGCGGTGGCTGCGCCCGGGAATCATTTTGGTGATTTAACCCCCAATTCCAACCCTTGATGCTGAGTGCCAAGCAGGGAGGTAATGGGTCCCATTTTTATAGTCTTTGGTATGACTCGGCCGGGATTTGAACTCCCAACCTACCGATCTCAGGACGGACACTCTAACCACTAGGCCACTGAGTGGGTAACCTTGCTGCTGCCCTCTTGGCCAGGTCTCCCTTGGAAAAGAGATCTTTGATCTCAATGGGATTTGTACCTGGCTAAATAAATAAAAAAAATAACTGCAATTTCATATAGAGGACTTTTGACTAGTGATTTGCAGTAGATTGTAGAAAAAAAGCAGCAGTGCACATATAGAGGATCTTTGACTATCCGTCCATCCATCCATTTTCTACCGCTTCTCCCTTTTGGGGAAGCGGGGGGTGCTGGAGCCTATCTCAGCTGCATTCGGGCGGAAGGCGGTGTACACCCTGGACAAGTCGCCACCTCATCGCAGGGCCAACACAGATAGACAGACAACATTCACACACTAGGGCCAATTTAGTGTTGCCAATCAACCTATCCCCAGGTGCATGCTTGACTAGTGTTTATAAATTAGGTCTTTAAACAGGATCTTTCACTTGTATATTTGAAGTAGCTTTTTAAAAACAGCAGAGCGCTCCTATAGTAGAGGACCTTTGGCTAGCGTTTTTGGCTGTACATTCCTAAAAACAGCAGACTGTCACAATTTTTCACAAATCATGAGTGATCTTTTACTTGGAGTTTTTGCAACAGGTCTTTAAAAACAGCAGAGTGCTCCTGTCACATACAATACTTTTTACTTACATTTTTGAAGTAGGTCTTTAACAACAGCAAAACGCTCCTGTGTAGAGGATCTTTGGCTAGCGGTTTTGGCAGTACATTCCTAAAATCAGTAGACTGTTACAAAACATGGGAGATCTTTCATTTGAGATTTTGCAGCAGGTCCTTGAAAACAACATAGCATTCCAATCATATCGCATTTTTGGCAGTAGATTCCTTCCATCCTTAAAAACAGCAGAACATTCCTGTTCTATCAGTGATCTTTAACCAGTGTTTTTGCAGTTGGTCTTTAAAAACAGCATAGTGCTTCTATATTAGAGGACCTTTGGCTAGCGGTTTTGGCAGTACATCCCTAAAAACAACAGACCGTTACAAATCATGAGAGGTTTTTTATTTGGAGTTTTTGCAGCAGTTCTTAAAATTAGCAGAGTGCTCTGATGTTGGTCTTTAAAAACAGCATAGCGCTTCTATATTAGAGGACCTTTTGACCAGCGGTTTTGGCAGTATATTCCTAAAAACAGCAGACAGTTACAAATCATGAGAGCTCTTTAAAAACAGCAGAATGCTCCTGTGTAGAGGATTTTTGACTAGCGGTTTTTGCAGTACATTCCTAAAAACAGCAAATCGTTACTAAACATGGGAGGTCTTTCATTCAAGTTTTTGCAGCAGGTCCTTGAACGCAGCAAAGCATTCCATTCATACCATATTTTGGCAGTAGATTCCTTCCATCCTTAAAAACAGCAGAGCATTCCTGTTCTATCAATCATCATTAACCAACGTTTTTGAAGTTGGTCTTTAAAAACAGCACAGCGTTTCTATAGTGTAGGACCTTTGGCTAGAGGTTTTGGCAGTATATTCCTAAAAACAGCAGACTGTTACAAATCATGAGAGGTCTTTAAAAACAGCAGAGTGCTCCTGTTGCATACAAGACGTTTTACTTACATTTTTGAAATAGGTCTTTAAAAACAGCAGAATGCGCCTGTGTAGAGTATTTTTGGCTAGCGGTTTTGCAGTACATTCCTAAAAACAGCAAACTGTTACTAAACATGGGAGGTCTTTCGTTCAAGTTTTTGCAGCAGGTCCTTGAACACAGCAAAGCATTCCATTCATACCATATTTTGGCAGTAGATTCCTTCCATCCTTAAAAACAGCAGAGCATTCCTGTTCTATCAATCATCATTAACCAACGTTTTTGAAGTTGGTCTTTAAAAACAGCACAGCGTTTCTATAGTGTAGGACCTTTGGCTAGAGGTTTTGGCAGTATATTCCTAAAAACAACAGACTGTTACAAATCATGAGAGATTTTTTATTTGAAGTTTTTGCAGCAGTTCCTTAAAATTAGCAGAGTGCTCCTGTTGTATAGAGTATCTTTCACAAACATTTTTAAGTAGGTCTTTAAAAACAGCAGAACGCTACTGTGTGGAGGATCTTTGGCTCGTGTTTTGGCAGTACATTCCTAAAACAGCCGACTGTTGGAAAACAAGGGAGATCTTTCATTTGAGTTTTTAGTATGCAGGATAGTACAGAGGATCTTTTACCAGCATTTTAATTTGTATATTCCTAAAAAGCGCATTTAACTCCTGTTGTATAGTGGATCTTTGACCAGCAGTTATGGAGTAGGTCTTTTAAAATGGCATAACTCTCCTGTAGTGCAGGATCTTTGGCTGGCAATTTTTTGGCAGTAGAGTCTTAAAAACATCAGTGTGCTCCTGTTATATAGTTGATATTTGACTAACATTTTTGAAGTAGTTCTTTAAGACAGTGGAACTCTCCTGCATAGGTTCTTTGGCTAGATTTTTTGGGCAGTACATTCCTAAAAACGGCAGTGTGCTCCTGTCATATAGTGGATCTTTGATTATAGGATTTGCAGCAGGTTGTTCAAAACAGCAGAGCGATCTATCAATGATCTCTGGTCAGCTTTTTTTTAAGAGTGAGGCCTTTAAATCCTATAGATCCTATAGTAAAGGATATTTGGCTAGCATTTTTGATGGTATATTCCTAAAAACAGCAGATTGATCCTATTACAAAGGAGATATTTTGACTTTGACTTTTTACTGCAGGTTGTTTCAATTCTATATAGAGGATCTTTGTGGTAGTACATTCCTAAAAACAACAGATTGTTCAAAAACATGGAATTATTTTATTTAGGGTTTTTGCAGCAGGTATTTGAAAACAGCAAGACGCTCTTGTAGTAGAAGATCTTTGGCATCCTTTCTGGCAGTACATTCCTAAAACCAGCAGGATGTTCCTAATACAAAGGAAAGTTGCGTTTTTGCTTCAGGTCCTTTAACAACAGAGCATTCCAGTCATATAGAAGATCTTTGTCTCGCGTTTTTGGCAATAGCTTCTTAAAAATTGCAGATGTCTTCTTTTTTATATTGCACACCTTTGACAAGTGTTGTTGCAGTCGGTCCTTAAAAAGCTGAAAGGAAATCTTTTAACTTTAGTTTTTGCAGAAGGTCCCTAAAAACAGCAGAGTATTCAGTGACCAGCATTATGTTTTATTAGCTCCTTAAACAAAGAAAGACACTTCTTATTTTGCAGTAGATTACTAAAAAAACAGCAGATAATTCCAATCATACAGAGAGTAGAGGTGTGCGGCGCGAAGATAATTTTTTAACGGCACGCTGCACGTTCTAAAAATACCACTACAAAAAAACATTTAAAAAAAAATTGGAATAAAAGGGCATACAAGTGAAATGTAATGTGAACAAGTTGTAATGTTGACTCTAATAACACAAAGCTGTTTTTTTTCTTTAAAACTGTCATTGCTCAAAAAATAATAGTGAATCAAAATAAATGTGAATTATTGACCTATTGAAGACTCTAATTACTGTACGTCAAATACTACGCTTTAACATATTTTTCGGGGAAAGTATTAAATTTTTTGTGTTAAAAAAATTATTTTTATAACAAGTACAGCATAAAATAAACAAATAAAAAAACTTTTTTTTAATTAAAAACGTCTAATCGATGGATAGATCTTAAGTTGATCTAGAGAATTAAGCGTTGAAAGTAAATCAATAAAAATAATGTATGACTTATTTTTAAACCCTTAAACCCTTTTGGTTCCCTTAAAATTTTAGTGGGATTTTATTTAAACTGTCATTGCTCAAAAAATAATAACAAATCAAAATCAATGTTTTGAATTATTGACCCATTTAAGGTTACAATTATTTAACATCAAATATTTCACTTTTAACATTGTAGGGGAAAATATTGCATATTTAGTGTTTTTGCCATTAAAAATGGGTTTTCTTTAACAAAAACGGCATAAAACTTTGTTATTGTATGGATCTAAAGTTGATGTAGAGATATAAGCGTTGGAAAAAAAAAAGATATATATATATATATACTGTATGTATGATTTATTTTCAACATTTTTATGACTAAGACCCTTCTGGGGAACCCTAAAGTTAAAAAAAACAGAAATATATATATATATATATATATATATATATATATATTGGAAAAGACTCTGCAGCATCGCGTGGACATCGGGGGCGGTACCTCTGGATTGGCAGACCGGCGTGGTGGTTCCTCTCTTTAAGAAGGGGAACCGGAGGGTGTGCTCTAACTATCGTGGGATCACACTCCTCAGCCTTCCCGGTAAGGTCTATTCAGGTGTACTGGAGAAGAGGCTACGCCGGATAGTCGAACCTCGGATTCAGGAGGAACAGTGTGGTTTTCGTCCTGGTCGTGGAACTGTGGACCAGCTCTATACTCTCGGCAGGGTCCTTGAGGGTGCATGGGAGTTTGCCCAACCAGTCTACATGTGTTTTGTGGACTTGGAGAAGGCATTCGACCGTGTCCCTCGGGAAGTCCTGTGGGGAGTGCTCAGAGAGTATGGGGTATCGGACTGTCTGATTGTGGCAGTCCGCTCCCTGTATGCTCAATGCCAGAGCTTGGTCCGCATTGCCGGCAGTAAGTCGGACACGTTTCCAGTGAGGGTTGGACTCCGCCAAGGCTGCCCTTTGTCACCGATTCTGTTCATAACTTTTATGGACAGAATTTCTAGGCGCAGTCAAGGCGTTGAGGGGATCTGGTTTGGTGGCTGCAGGATTAGGTCTCTGCTTTTTGCAGATGATGTGGTCCTGTTGGCTTCATCTGGCCAGGATCTTCAGCTCTCACTGGATCGGTTCGCAGCCGAGTGTGAAGCGACTGGGATGAGAATCAGCACCTCCAAGTCCGAGTCCATGGTTCTTGCTCGGAAAAGGGTGGAGTGCCATCTCCGGGTTGGGGAGGAGATCTTGCCCCAAGTGGAGGAGTTCAAGTACCTCGGAGTCTTGTTCACGAGTGAGGGAAGAGTGGATCGTGAGATCGACAGGCGGATCGGTGCGGCGTCTTCAGTAATGCGGACGCTGTATCGATCCGTTGTGGTGAAGAAGGAGCTGAGCCGGAAGGCAAAGCTCTCGATTTACCGGTCGATCTACGTTCCCATCCTCACCTATGGTCATGAGCTTTGGGTTATGACCGAAAGGACAAGATCACGGGTACAAGCGGCCGAAATGAGTTTCCTCCGCCGGGTGGCGGGGCTCTCCCTTAGAGATAAGGTGAGAAGCTCTGCCAACCGGGGGGAGCTCAAAGTAAAGCCGCTGCTCCTCCACATCGAGAGGAGCCAGATGAGGTGGTTCGGGCATCTGGTCAGGATGCCACCCGAACGCCTCCCTAGGGAGGTGTTTAGGGCACGTCCGACCGGTAGGAGGCCACGGGGAAGACCCAGGACACGTTGGGAAGACTATGTCTCCCGGCTGGCCTGGGAACGCCTCGGGGTCCCACAGGAAGAGCTGGACGAAGTGGCTGGGGAGAGGGAAGTCTGGGCTTCCCTGCTTAGGCTGCTGCCCCCGCGACCCGACCTCGGATAAGCGGAAGAAGATGGATGGATGGATGGATGGATGGATGGATGGATGGATGGAAAAGTTTGGTAACACCTGATATAGATGATCTTTGCACTAGGTCCTACAGCAAAGGCACTCTTGTTATGTTGGAGACTTTTCACTTTAAAATATTGTTGTATTCCTTGTCTTCATTTTGGCATGTGTTGTCCTTTTTTGTGTAGGTGACACATTTGCTGAGAGAGAGCGGCACGGCGGAAGAGCACAGCCTGGACAAGGAGGCCAGGAAGTGGGCCAGTCGCGTGGCCCGAGAGTACAAGAGCATCATCCACACGCAGAGGGTGAGGCGTTACGCCATGTTTAATATTGACGTCAACGAGGTGAGGGCTAAAATAGGACAAACAATTTAGGTCAGCCTGATAACGCCAAAGGCCAAATGGTAGCCTGCATCCCATAATATTTACTTGGGAGGAACATGATGGCAGTTTATCATCCTCATCAAATCACTCCTGACCTCATCTGGGAATTTTTCCCCACCCACAACACCAGAAACCATGTGATTCCAGTAACCAGGAAATGACTCACACTTAACAAAAAGTAGTGGGTCATTTTTGTCATGCGTGGTCTGTTTGCAGGTTCTGGAGGAATTCGGCGCTCAGGAGAACTCGGAGCACAACGCGACAGAGCTCGACACCAAGATGGAGGTGACTCGGCAGAGTCTACGGAGGGCAGAGGTAACACCTGTTGGATTGAGGATCAGCAGGCCTTGTTACTTAACCTGGCCGCAGCACGCCACCTCCTGGTTGAAAAGTGGAATCACACTTTTCTAAAAAAGGAAGAAAAGAAGTTTGAGTTATGGGTCAATCAATACTTTAAAAAATTATAGTAAAATGTATTCAACAAAAAAGAAGACATTTAAAATTATTATATAAAAGTTTATTCGAAATATAGTACTTCAATAGTCATTTAAATAATTTATAATTATTTTATATCTTTTGATTAAAAATAACTAGATTTATGATTTCAAAATTCAGTTTTTTTGAAAGGAAAAACTAAATGTGAGTTGGGTAAATCGATACTCTAAAATGTGATTAGAAAAATCTATGTATGTAACATAAAAAAGAAGACATTTATAATTATTTTATAATAGTTAATTTGAAATAATATGATTATCTTATATATTTTATTTTTTTTTTTTAAATCTTATTTTTTTCAAATGTAATTATTAAATGATATTCCATCAAAAATAGGTATTCAGTCATTTTAAAATATGTAGAAATGATTTCAGATATTTCATTAATTAAAATAATGATTGTAATAATTTAAAGTCTGACTCGTTTATGTGTTTCGAAAACAAGATACCGGTACATTTAAAAATATGTACTGTTTAAATCATTAATTTAAATAATTGTAAGTGACTTTAGAATAAAATATAGACATTGTATAACACTTTAACAGAATTATATATTTTTTAGATATTTTGTCAATCATAATATTGCTATTATTGATTTATGATTAAAATATTGTTGAGTTATTTTTAAATGAATTGAATAAATACAAAATAGCTATTAAAATTATTTTTTTAATGTCATTTATTATATAATTATTTCATAAGATGTTGATACAGTTTTAAAGATGTTATTTTTTTTAAATAAGAAAATATTAAGATTAGTAAAAATAGATTACTATTATAACTATTATAAGCTATTTAAAAATACTATATACCAAGATATAGGACTAATGTTTGTTTTTATCGCTGGTTTTTTTGTCAGACGGTAAAAGCGAAGGCGGAAGCCCGTTTGGCCTTGCTGAGGGAGGCGGGTGTTTCCGTGGAAACATGGCTAAAAAGTGCCATGAACCAGGTGATGGAGGAGCTGGAAAACGAGCGCTGGAACAACTTTGGCACCCACGACCCTTCGCTCTCCGTAAGACAGGCCCCCCACTCGCTTAGCGCCCTACGTTTAATACTCCGAAGTGATGCTTTATGTTCCTGTTCTCGTTTTGTAAGGGAACCGCCGACCTGGAGCGCGAGGAGGACGAAGAGGAGACGGAGGACAGCGGCGAAGTTTTGGACGACAGTAGCTCCAGCCCCTCCAGCACGTTGAAAAACTACCCTCTCACGTGCAAAGTGCTCTACTCCTACAAGGTAAGCTGCCCTTCTTCTTTGTGTCTGTAGAGCAAGTGACCAAACTTTTTCTTTACCAAAGGCAATCAGAAGGACACAGGGTGGCCATTGTGATTTTTTATATTGTGTCAAAAAGGGTCAAGCCAATCCACTGTATACAGTATATGCCAAGTAGTATCAAATCAAAGAAAATAGGCCTTCAGTTTACTGTTGATATCAACATTTTAACTTTCTTTGTTTGTTTTAATAAGAAAATCTTCCAACCTTTCCACCAAGACTCGCATATTAAAAATTCAAAGCATGTGGGGACTAGGGATGTAACAATATGAAAATTTCATATCACAGTTATAATTATTATCAAGCTATTGTTGAAAGTGCTCAAAAAATTATTTTATAGACACTGGAATATTTTAACCAACTAGCGATAAGCGCACTGGCTGCTTCTTTTTGTAATACAGTTTCACCATGACTTTTTTAAAGTGGTAATCAATCCCATTAATTAAAATGTTAACGGTAATACTAACTGCTTGAAATTTTACCATAGTTTATCATTTTAATAATAATCGTTTCATCACCAGCAAGGTCCGTTTTGGGTTTTTTTTATTTTATTTAAAAAAATGCTGAAAACAGACATATAATCAAGACACAACTTTGTGTTTTAGGTTAAAAAGCGTATTATAAAGTACAAACATTTTAGCTTTTTCTTATTACATTGCATCTTTTTGTGGGAGGGGTTCTTAATTTTTTACTGTTGTTGACATAATGCTTGCAGGGCAACAAAACTAGTTCTGTGGGCTGCAAATGTCACCTTGGTTTGAACACTCCTACTGCTCTCTATGATTAAAAAAAAAAAGAAGAAGTAATTGTTTAGAAAACATTTTTAAATGTCACTGATATTAAATTTAAAAAATACATTATTTTACTCATTTAAATAATTAAGACAATTATATATTCAATGTAATTGAAAATGAAATGGTTATGACAAAAAAAGGGTTTTGGCAGTTCTGCCTCGATTAAAGAATAATTGTAATAAAATTGCAATTTATTTACCTTGACAAAATGTGGAAACCAGTCATTTACAATTATGTTGATATAAAAAAACAGAAAGACTGAAAGAAATCACACACAAGAAAATATTAATTTAGTATTTATTAGTGGTGTCCCAATACAATATTGATATCTTATATTAATCCGATGTCAGCAAAAAAAGCAAGTATCGGATGTTATCGGCTTGCATCTAAAATGTCTGATATAAGCTCTGATACAGGCAGCCCTTTACTTGTGCAAAGCTGGACAGCCAATTGACATCTAAATGTTCTCCAATAAACACACAAGTTTGGTCTTGTATTTTAATCAAGTCATTTACAAAAGGTAAACTTGGTAGAGTATATACTACTAGGAGCTAGCGGCTACACAACAGCTAAGCCCACAATAGCACACAAGCTTGACATACGTAATAAGTGTCCTTAGCTGAACCGTATTGCCGTCTAGAACATGATATTTATCAATACAAATACAAATATCTAATAATTGTAGTTGCATATTACTTACAAATACAAAGGCAGAAGTGTAATAGAAATTTTCCAGTAACAAACGTGTCCGCATCATTCAACTTTCTGCGTCATGATCTTAACTTGAATGAATTATCGTGACCACTATGTGTAACCAAAAAACAAATTATCTCTCCACTTCAAAAGCATAAATCTATAATAAGATTAGTGTTTTTCATACCTCACATTGGTCTCTGAGTAATTTCGCTTGATCAAACATTCTCTAACATTCCACACTACAAAATAATGAAAGTATGCGTGATTTGGGCTGATTTCGTATCAGATAAATATTGTATCGGCCAATATTCAAATATCGGTATCACAAGTGAAAAAGTTACATCTGGGCACCCCTAGTAAGTACAGTATATAGCAGGGGTTCTTAACCTTATTGACCTTGGGGTCCAACTTTTCCTCTACAGAGGGGCCCGGGGCCCACTCCAATATTAACACTAAATTACTAATCTTACTCTTCATTTTCATCTTATTCAATAATTAATTTTTATAAACTTACTTACAGTTTAACAGGATAACTCTTGTCAAATGATATGAAATAATGTGTTAATCACAAAGATTAATATCAAGCCTTAGGTTAGGCTGATTAAAAAAGGAATACAAATTAAATATACTGCAAAAGAAGGACTCATAAATACTGATGAAAAAGACATTTACATAAAATTACGCAATGCTGAAATAGGAATGTAAGTGTGAATGTTGTCTGTCTATCTGTGTTGAGGTGGCGACTTGTCCAGGGTGTACCCCGCCTTCTGCCCAAATGCAGCTGAGATAGGCTCCAGCGCCCCCCGCCACCCCAAAAGGGACAAGCGGTAGAAAATGGATGGTTGGATGGATAACTTAATGATAAAAAATGGACGTTTCTTAAATAAACTGTCAGTAAAATTAAAGTGCAAATGAAAATACAGCTTCATCACTTTAGTCATATTTTTTGCACTTTTCTATGACTTTATCTCCAGACTTCTTCTGTCTGATATTTTCATTACTGCCACAAGTGATGGAAAATTATATTACAACTGAGTACCGCTGTGGCCCATATGGACCACAGCTGATAAACAGATATTTTTTGGGAACCAGCACTATGGTTAAGAAACACTGGTATATAGTATTTGGATTTAGATTTTAGATGACACAATTTAAAAAAAAATACTGAACTGAGGAATTACAGTTGTGGATTAAAGATCATAGTAAATGCAAAACGCAGATTTGTGGTAAATGGTGGTGGATTTCCACAACGAACACAATCAAAGTTACGTTGATGTTTTGTCTTCAGGCATCTCAGCCCGATGAGCTGACCATCGAGGAGCAGGAAATATTGGAGGTGATCGACGACGGCGACATGGAGGACTGGTTGAAGGTGCTGTCCCTTGATCCGCTTCCACCCCTCTGTGACTTTTCTTCATCAAGTGAAGATTATTCCTGTTTTCCCCTGCAGGCCAGGAACCGGAGTGGACAGGTGGGCTACGTCCCGGAGAAGTACCTGCAGCTGCCGTCCTCCAACAGCCTGCTGAGCATGCTGCAGTCCTTGGCCGCGCTGGACGCCCGATCGCACTCGTCCAGCAACTCCACGGAACCCGAAAGTGAGCTCCCCACCGGCTCTATCAACGGGGACTCCAGCGGTGAGGCCTTCGTTCTTAATCACCCGCCCGTCGCTCAACTCAAGATCTGCCTCCCTCCGGTCGCAGTCTCCTTCGCCAAGGCTCTGTACGACTACGCCGGGCAGACGGACGACGAGCTCTCCTTCCCCGAGGGCGCCATCATCCGCATCCTGAGCCGGGAGACCCACGAAGACGACGGGTTCTGGGAGGGGGAGTTCAACGGCGTCGTCGGCGTCTTCCCCGCCGTACTGGTGGAAGACCTGGTCGGCGGCAGCGAGGACGGAGACGGACAGCTAGAGGGCAGCGCTCAGGTGTGGTCACGCAGAGTACAGCAGAACACTCATGTCACATTAAGGATTTTTGACTGTTCTTAGTAATATTAATAAATAGGGGTGTCCGATAATATCGGCAGTCCGATATTATCGGACGATAAATGCTTTAAAATGTAATATCGGAAATTGTCGGTATCGGTTTCAAAATTATCGGTATCGGTTTCAAAAAGTAAAATTTATGACTTTTTAAAACGCCGCTGTATACACGGACGTAGGGAGAAGTACAGAGCGCCAATAAACCTTAAAGGCACTTCCTTTGCGTGCCGGCCCAATCACATAATATCTACGGCTTTTCACACACACAAGTGAATGCAACACGTACTTGGTCAACAGCCATACAGGTCACACTGAGGGTGTCCGTATAAACAACTTTAACACTGTTAACAAATATGCGCCACACTGTGAACCCACACCAAACAAGAATGACAAACAAATTTCGGGAGAACATCCGCACCGTAACACAACATAAACACAACAGAACAAATACCCAGAACCCCTTGCAGCACTAATTCTTCCGGGACGCTACAATATACACCCCCCGCTACCTCCTATCCCCCCCCCCCCCACACACACCTCAACCCCCGCCCCCCTCAACCTCCTCATGCTCTCTCAGGGAGAGCGTGTCCCAAATTCCAAGCTGCTGTTTTGAAGGATGTTAAAAAAAGGAATGCACTTTGTGACTTCAATAATAAATATGGCAGTGCCATGTTGGCATTTTTTTTCTCCATAACTTGAGTTGATTTATTTTGGAAAAACCTTGTCACATTGTTAAATCCATCCAGCGGGGCATCACAACAAAATTAGGCATAATAATGTGTTAATTCCACGACTGTATATATCTGTATCGGTTGATATCGGAATCGGTAATTAAGAGTTGGACAATATCGGATATCGGCAAAAAAGCCATTATCGGACATCTCTAATAATAAATAAAGTT
>NC_084556.2:5122500-5145000 GCF_033978685.3 Nerophis lumbriciformis
CGTAATCGAATCGTAAGGTGCCCAAATATTCTCAACTCTAATAACACTTGTGAATCTCATTGAAATCCATTTAAAAGATAACACCTCAATTTGAAAGGTTGTATCAATCTTGGCCGGGGGTCCCCAAAACGTCCAAAATCCAGCCCGTGGGAAGTCCCAAGATAAACATTTTTTTAAATACATTTGTTTGGGATGTTTATATCTTCCCGTTTAGATAAAGAATAATCAAAATTCTCTCGCAGGTAAAAAAAAAAGAAGAAAAAAGGTGGGCGCAAACGAGCGTCTTTTTGTGTCTTTCTCACAATCTACGGGTATAAGTTGGATGTCAAAGTTGGTCAACTTCTCCGTTTATGTCCTCATCCTTCTACTATCCAGGTGAGAGGCATGATTTATAATCGAAAATTAACTTTCACCAACTCAGAGGCAAAGCAGCAGCTCACCGGCCCAGTATGTCAGTATCGCTGTATAACTAGCTTTCTATGATCACGGTACTGCTAACAATAGATTGTCGGAGTTAGCGATTATAATAACAATATCGCTAATATTTGGTTAATATTCAGGTCAAGAGCCGTAAATGGAGTATTGTTGGCGTTTTTTGGGATGTTTTTTAGACAGCTGTGTGGGCGCAATAGAGTACTCCCATTACCCGCATTGTTAGCCACCTCGTACTTGCCGTATTTTACGAATTAGAATGCATTATAAAAAAAGAAAAACATCTTGTTTTACAAAAGGGATTGTGAATGACAGGCAAAATTCCAAAAAAAGTGCAGTTCCCCTTTAAATTGAGTGGGTGAATGCCTCGCAGCCAGAATCCATGCCAAAGCGCACCTCTCTTGACTTAAGCACATGGGAGAATAGGACACAAAGTGAACAGTTGCTTTGTTAAAGGTGTGTCCAAACGTTTTGAATGGCACTCTGCAGAGGTGGGACCAAGTCATTGTTTTGCAAGTCACAAGTAAGTCTCAAGTCTTTGCCCTCGAGTCCGAGTCAAGTCCCGAGTCAAGACAGGCAAGCCCCGAGTCAAGTCCAAAGTCAAGACTGGAAAGTCTCAAGTCAAGTCCTAAGTCCTGCATTTTGAGTTTCGAGTCCTTTCAAGTCCTTTTAACCACAGACTAATATATTAACACAGATTGTGTATGCTTTTCAAACGCTGTATTTATTTATTAAAACAAGTGCATTTTAAATTGCAGGAAAGAAAATTGTGCTGACATTGCACTTTATAATAACACTATTAACCAGTCATTTTAAACATTAACTCATTCCTTTACAGAACAAACACATTGAAAAATAAAGTGCAAATGTACTTATTTGTACAAAAGTGTTAACATTGAAAAAACATGACATATACGTGAACATAACAAAAAAGTTGTACTTTTTATATGTCAGGGCCCTATGCTGCATTGCATTTGCAAAAGACCAAATTAGCCAAGAGTCTGTCAGTCATTTGTGCACGATGGGGGCGTAGTATGATGCCACCATGGCTGAAAACTCGCTCCACTGGAGCACTGGAGGCAGGCACTGCCAAGACTCTCATGGCCACTCGGAACAGTGAAGGAAGAGTCTTCATGTTCAATGCCCAGAACAAAAGGGGGGAGAGAGTTGTTTTGGGTTGGTGCACTACTTGTAAGTGTATCTTGTGTTTTTTATGTTGATTTAATTAAAAAAAGAAAAAATTATTTCTTGTGCGGCCCGATACCAATCGATCCACGGACCAGTACCGGGCCGCGGCCCGGTGGTTGGGGACCACTGAGGTAAACAACCAACAGTATGTCAGAAAGCTAGCTAAAACAGTACACATATTCATAATATAGTATACATTTTAACTGACCTTTATTTTACTATTTTTGTCTTTTTTTAGGTGGCTAAAATACGCGGTGCTGCTGACCGCCGTCTAACGTTACGTGTGATATATTGACTAACGTAACCCTGCTTAAAAAAAATCACTGAACAAAAAGTATGAATAAGGTAGTGAACTGCAACAGATTCCCGTGTTTGCAATAACGTTATAACGTTAGCAGTGAGTTTACAGCCTCACTGATTTAACTACACAGCAAATAAAAGTCACGTTACTTAGCCAATAAACGTTATCTTACATTCAAAACTTACCGTTCTTTGTGCAACTTCAAATGCCGGACGAAGTTGGAAGTTGTTGCCTCTCCATCAGTAATTTTCGAACCGCATGTGTTGCATACTGCAAACCGTTTTGTGTTGACCACCTCGTAATTTTTATACCCTTAACAAAATTATTTTAGGTATCATTTTTTGTTCACTGGCGTGTGGTTTGGACATGTCTTCTTCGTTGGTTGTCCTGCAATTTGATTGGATGAATGCTGTGTGATGAAAACAAAGTAGATCTAATTTGATTGGCTGTTGTACTGAGACCACACCAGCTGACACACGCAACACTGATAGACAAGTACACAATGAAAAATACGGAGCGCTCCCGGATAACTTTTTCATCTTTGGGTTTTGGGGAAAGTAGCAAGTCATGTCAAGTCATGTCAATTCAAAAGGCTCAAGTCCAAGTGAAGTCACAAGTCATTGATGTTAAAGTCTAAGTCGAGTTGCAAGTCTTTTTACATTTTGTCAAGTCGAGTCTAAAGTCATCAAATTCATGACTCGAGTCTGACTCGAGTCCAAGTCATGTGACTCGAGTCCACACCTCTGGCACTCTGTGAGTGTTTAAAGTGAGTTGTGTGTTTCTCAGATTAACGGCCAGTGCAGCTGTTTCCAGAGCATCGACTTGCTGAAGGGTCGGCCTGCTCACCTCGCCGTCTTCCTCCATCACGTCGTCTCCCAGTTTGACCCCGCCCCACTGGTACTCGCGTCGCGATGGACACTTTTGGGACGGCCCACTTTTTTTTGACGTTGATTGATATAAAATGTCTTCCTAGCTGTGTTTTCTCTACGCCGACATACACAAGCAAACAACCGCCAAAGAAAGTCGTCGCTTCTTCATGGAATTCCACTCCCTCTTCATGGATCGCACAGCTGTAGGTTCTCTTGTGTTTTCACTCTCTGGCACTTTTGTTTTGTATCTAGGCTTATCTTTCTGTGTGTGTGATTGTTTTCTAGAACCTTAAAGTCCCAGTTCCAGATGCAGTCGCTGCTGAACTTGGTAAATGTTGAAGCAAATGTAACTAAATGTGAAGCATCCTGCTTGCGATTATGTTGCAAAATGCATATTAATGAAGTTGATGGGAGACATAGCAGCATATCATGCACTGTTGAGACCAGCACAGTACAGCATGACAAAGCCTATTTACTAAAATAAGCCCAGGACAACCACCTGCAACACGTAATGTGATGCAGCATGTACAAAAAGCTAACTAGCATGTCTTTCCTCTCCTCCTCTTGCTAGCAATACACCCCATTTTATGGCAGATTTTCGCACATTTATGATTGAAAATTCATATTAATAGAATAAATGACAGTATATTATTTGAATATTTATCATATAATCTAAATATATTAATTTTATAAAATTTCTAATGTAAATAATGTATCACAAAACACACTTATAAATATATTATGTAATTAAAAATAATTACAACTAATCCTGTTGCAATTTTAGTTGCAATTCTCAAATATGAATAATTTTCCTGCTGACATTTTGTGTTAAAAAATTAATCTGGGTTTAAATTGATCTATGACATTTTGAAATCTCGATAATATAGTTTTATCAATATATATAAACAATTTTTTTTTATACATTCCAAATAAATATATCAATACAAATGATATAGCTATATGTGAATAAAAACAAAAACAAATCATTAGTAACTCATGAATACAAATAATATGTATGTAATGTATATATTTGCAAAATATGAATAATCATACGTCATTAAAATATATAAATACAAATAATATACATACCTGTTTAAAAAAAAAAAATACATTGATTATATATATATATATATATATATATATATATATATATATATATATATATACACACGGTATATATTTATATATAATCTTTTTTTTTTATGTAATGAAATAAGTAATATATATCATATTTATGTATAGTAATATATATATCATATTTATATTATAATTTAAAATATCTTTGTTTGCCATTTTACTCATTCGGGATTTTCATTCAGAAATGTTGGTAAAAAATATCACATAAATAATAAAAATCATATAAAATATATACATGATATAATATACATTCATTTACGATAATACGTTTAACTGATAAGTACCATTAAGCAATTAACATGTGTTTGTGTGCCAGAGAAACGCAGGCTGGAGTTAATTCCAGAAGAAGTTTGCAAACAACACACGCAAACCTTACAGGACTCGCTGCTGACAGACCTACACAAGAACCTGGACGACTTCAGGTTGGCCACACACACACACACACACACACACGCACCCTCGCACAAAACGCAGCAGGAATGTGATGTTGGTGTGACCTGTTGTGTTGTGCGCCTTTCAGACAGAAACGCAGCATGGGACTGACCCTGGCTGAGGACGAGCTATCCAAGCTTGACTCAGACAACGGAGGAAAAGATCCGCTGGTCTGGGAGAGGGAATGCTCCTGTGCCGAACACATTCTCTCCAAGATTGAGGACATCCTGTGAGAGAGACAGACACACACATATTTCCTTAAGGCTTTCATGGTTTTTATTTTATTGGATTTTTTGGGGGGTTATTGCCTACTCACCCAATTTTCTTTTTGAACATTATACTATATAACTATTGAGTTACATTATATATAATGTTTTAGGTTATCGCATTTCTAGTTTCTTAGTTAACCTTTTAAGAAATAAATTGTATTTGTTTAAGTTAAAAAAATAAATAAAGTCTGTACATTTTTGGTATTTTTTATGAGACAGTAGAAAAAAATAAAATAATAATAATAAATAAAAAAATTATATGTATATATATAGATATAGATATAGGTATAGGTATAGATATAGATATTATATGTACAGTACAGGCCAAAAGTTTGGGGGCACCTTCTCTGAAAACATGTTTTGTATTTTAGTTTCTTCAAAATAGCCACTCTTTGCTCTGATTACTTTTTCGCACACTCTTGGCATTCGCTTGATGAGCTTCAAGAGGTAGTCCTCTGAAATGGTTTTCACTTCACATGTGTGCTTGAAGCTCATCGAGAGAATGCCAAGAGTGTGCAAAGCAGTAATCAGAGCAACGGGTGGCTATTTTGAAGAAACTAGAATATAAAACATGTTTCCAGTTATTTCACCTTTTTTTGTTCAGTACATAACTCCACATGTGTTCATTCATAGTTTTGATGCCTTCAGTGACAATCTACAATGTAAATAGTCATGAAAATAAAGAAAACGCTTTGAATGAGGAGGTGTGTCCAAACTTTTGGCCTTTACTGTATGTATATGTATATATATATACACATATATATATATATATGTATACACATATATATATGCACATATATATATATATATATATATACACATATATATATGTGTGTGTGTGTGTATATATATATATATATATATATATATATATATATATATATATATATATATATATATATATATATGTATATATATATATATATGTATGTGTGGGAAAAAAAAATCACAAGACTATTTCATCTCTACAGGCCTGTTTCATGAGGGGGGGTACCCTCAATCATCAGGAGATTTTAATGGGAGCATTCGCATACCATGGTTTATATAGGGCACAGAGTGGGTGGGTACAGGCTGGCTTAGGGGCGTGGTGATTGGCTCATGTGTTACCTAGGAGGTGTTTCCGTCTATGGCGGCATGCTGTTACAATTTCGCTGCGCTTGTTGAGGGATGACAGGTCTGGACGGTAAATAATAAACAGTTTCTCTTTCAAGCATAGGTTGCATCTTTTATTACCACTATTGTAAGGTGTGCTGGATGCAAGAATTTGCCATGTTATTGAATATTCAACATTATTGTCTTTGAGGTCCCAAATGTGTTTGCTGAGTTCTGTGGTATTTCGCAGGTTTTTGTTCCTGAAAGAAGCCTTGTGATTGTTCCATATGGTTTTGAATTCTCCCTCGGTTAATCCTACATATGTGTCGGATGTGTTAATGTCCTTGCGTATTACCTTAGATTGGTAGACAACTGATGTTTGTAAGCACCCCCCGTTGAGAGGGCAATCAGGTTTCTTTCGACAGTTACATCCTTTGTTGGTTTTGGAGTCGCTCTGTCTGGGGGCCGACGGCTCATTTGCAATTGTTTTGTTGTGGTTTGAGATGATTTGTCGTATATTGTTCATGCAGCTGTAGCTCAATTTAATGTTGTTCATGCAGCTGTAGCTCAATTTAATGTTCAAAGGGAATAAGCGGTAGAAAATGGATGGATGGATATTCACCATTAATTACTTGCTTATTAACATGCAAATTAGTAATATATTGGCTCTTAATTAGTCATTATTAAGTACCGTACTTATTATTGCCTTATTCTGCTTGGCCTTATTATACAACCAGTAAGCCATTAACTAAGAGTGTTCCCTCAATAACCTCAGAATTATTGCTTATTAGTAACCCTAAGCCTTATATGTTCCCCTAGTGTTCAAATAACTCTAAATTAAGTCTTCGTTACTTTAATAAGCAACTAATTAATGGTGAATATGTTCCCCATACTAAAGTGTTACCAAATATATATATGAATTATATATATGGAAATATATATATGAATTATATATATGTATATAAGTTTGATTTTCAAACCCTTTCCCTGAGTGTTGCTTATATGTTATTGCTTCTTGCAGATTCACGTCGCAGCCCTCAGAAGAGGACAAGTGGTACGTCTTTGTGCGCACTTTACATCATGTGTCACATGTTAGTGTATATCCTGCAAAGTATGTGTGCTGTTGTGTTGCAGCCAAACAATGCAGTATGTCATTCTCACCTACATGAAGCACCTCGGGGTGAAAGTGAAGGAACCTCGCGGCCTGGAGCAGAAACGAGCGCGCATCAATTTTCTGCCCAAGATTAAGGTTTTAGACGTGGACTTCCATTATAATAGTATTTTGTGACTGATCCACACCTAATAAATCAAAAAACAATCCTCAGGTGTGTGTTTTTAACCAACAGAAAAGCATCAAGCCAGAGAAAGAAGGCGAGGAGAAGGTGAAAAAGCCTAGATTTCCCAACATCCTTGTCCCTCCCCGCCGTCTCAGCAGAGTAGACTCCACTTCGGGTAAAAAAAAAGTGCAAATATTTCCATATTGTTGTATCTCTCTTTTAAGATGGGCCATTACTGATGGCAATGCCTTCAAATTGGGCAGTTATTTGACTTTTTGAGCTGTAGATAATGTGCATTACAAATTAATTGCCTCCTGCCAAACAGCCCAAAAAGAAGATAATTTATACTTAATCATCTTTATTTCAAATAGTTCAAAATTAAACGGTAAATTTGGAAAAACTTTTTTATTTAAATTAATTCAAAATAATGTAGTAAATAATTTTGTTAACTTGTTTATTTACAATTTATTTTCTAAAATCTGAAAAAAAAAAAAGTTAAAACAATATCAAAACTAGTACAACCTCATGCATTTATATTCTAAATCTAATTATGAATAAAACATTTTTAACAAAATTAATATATATACATTTTTAAAAGAACACACTTTGGAATATAATTTAGATTAATCTGTTTATTTCATTATTAGAATACATACAACCAGATAATACCAATAATTAAATTGTAATTATAATTGATTCTATAATACATATATGTATAATTATTAATTAATTATATATTTCTAAAACATGTATAAAAATTATCAAAATAAATATTGATCTAATTCATAATAGTTTATAATTGACATACAATAATGAGTATAATAAGCCTTTTTATAATGTTATATATATAATATCAAGATTATATTGTAACTACAGCAAATAAAACTGCAAAAAAATTTATTATTTTATTGAACAGTACTGCATTTGTAAAATAACACACAT
Organism: Nerophis lumbriciformis; assembly: GCF_033978685.3. Lineage (NCBI taxonomy): Eukaryota > Metazoa > Chordata > Actinopteri > Syngnathiformes > Syngnathidae > Nerophis > Nerophis lumbriciformis. Next base: position 5,130,440 of record NC_084556.2, read on the forward strand.
TGTATATTTTTAATTTGCTTATACACAGTTTGCCCTTCACATCATTCACAAATAATTGGTGTGTGCACCAGCTTTAGCATCTATTTAAATTTGCCCATTTCCATTTGTAGTCCTTTGAACACCTTATTGAAGAATTGACTTTGATGCTGCATGTCCACATATCATAATTAACAGGGAGGTTTCCAGTGGGGTACGTGGTGAAGCATGCCATTCCAGTTCATGTGTTCTATTGTAATGTAGTTGGCAAGGCTGTGGAGGTGAACAAGCAGCGTTCCCCAAAGCTGCTCCCTCAGGCGGCTTTTGGCATCCCTGAGCCTTCAGACTCGTCCCCGTCAAATTCCGGACGTGTCCGTGGGAATCAGCTCAGCGAGGGATCGGACGCCGGCAGCCACGTTTTGCCTTTGAACCCCTCGTCCACGCACAGTTCCCCCACCACTTTGACCTCAGACACCAGTGGACAAGACTCAGACACCAGTACGAGTCCTCTGCCGTACCATCAGATCCATGACAATGATTTTTTTCCCCCTCTAATTTTCCCTCTCCTCTTCAGACGTGTCACCGTTCTCCATCCAGCTCCGACTGGGCGAGGTTCTGGCGTCCGGCGAGCACCAGGATGGCGTCTCCAGCCCAACAAGCACTCAGTTCGACTTTAGCCCTTCAAACCTGGAACACTTACAGGAGGAAGGAGACCAAGACTCTTTCAGGTAAGACACCTTAAAATGAGAAATGATTGCTAAAAAAACGATTTACTGATGTATGAGATGAGATTATATGCAGGGAGTGGCCTAGGTCCATGAAGCTGATTAGTACAGCTGGACTCGCACATTTTTAAGGAACTGTGGCTCAAAATGCCCAGAGGTGTGTTCTGAAGATATCCTTGGGAGTTTAATCGTAATTGGATGAATTGGGAAATAATTATGGCCGTTTAGGTCTAAGCCCCGCCTCTTGCTAAGCCGATTTGATTGGTAGACTGTGGCCATGTTTGTTGGCTGACCTTTCGAAAACTTTACAGACTCATGCATGACACTCTTTTGCGGCTTTATGCCAAATTTGGTGTTGAGGTGAAATTGAAAACAAATATGAATGAATAAGTAGAGTGTATACATTTATGGACGACAATGAGTTGGACTTTCGTCCGTTGTGTGAAACCCAATTTTTGAACGTTTGTCAAACACGTAAATATAATAAAATATTGTAAAATAACTATATTACACGCGTCATTAGTAGTACCTCAACTTACAAGCTTAAATGGCTATGTGATGAGCTCTTAACTCAAAACACTTGTATCTCAAATCAACGTCTCTCATTGAAATAAATGGCAATCATTTTAATTGGTGTGTGCCCCACCAATAGTACCATTTTAACATGCAACATGCTTTAAAAAAACATTTTAGAAAATAAATATTTTATAAAAATATACAATAGTGTACTACTAACAACTACAGTATTTTTGGAGGATAATGTCATAATAATGTACAGTACATACTGTGGAGAGTGGACTTCTACAGTATCTCCTTCCAGCTACATCTCCGTCAAACTCACCAACTCACCAAAAAGCCGCTGCCTGACCAGGGCTCAGAAAATCTGCAAAGACTCCTCCCACCCCCACCAAGGACTGTTTTCACTGCTGGACTCTAGAAAGAGGTTCCGCAGCCTCTGAAGCAGAACCTCCAGGTTCTGTAACAGCTTCTTCCCTCAGGTCGTAAGACTCTTGAACGCATCATAATTAAATTATCCCCTCAACTCCCCTCAAAATGGATTAACTCGCTGGAATAAAAAAGACAATAAAACATACATCCATAAACGTGGACACATGTGGAAAAAGTGCAATATATTTATCTGTACAGTAATCTATTTATTTATTTATATATATGTATTTATTTTATATATATATATTTATATATTATTTATATATATTTATTTATTTATATATGCACCTTATTGCTTTTTTATCCTGCACTACCATGAGCTCATGTAACGAAATTTCGTTCTTATATTTATAAATAAAGTTGATTTGATTTGATTTATATGTGCTGTAAAGTTCAAATTTGAATGACAATAAAAAGGAAGTCTAAGTCTAGGTCTAACTGCAGCTCTTTCCATATTTTCATGGAAAAATGTCTGCTGTTTAGATTACATTTTGACATCCTTGACTGGTGTTACACTCATTCTGCTTCAGAATAGTGCAGACTAGCAGTGAAACGCTCTGTAATGTTTTTGATCATTTCTTTAATTCAGTGAATATCATCCACTTATTCTCAGTGTCCTTCACACCTACTTTATTCCATGGTGGGTAAAAAAGGGTTATGTTGATCTGTAGCTACAAGCTAACACTCGCGAATAAGACCGAATGGGTTTTTCTACAGCATTTGCTACCCCAACTAATGGCGAGGATGCTTGTAACTCCAATTTTTGCTTGCAATTTAAACATAACAAATAATGCAAAGCAAGTTTGACCTTAGTGGGTGTTTTGGGACAGTTGGGGCTCGCCGCATCTCTCGCTGTTCATCGAACGACAGAAGTAAGGAGTCTCTAAACACAAGTACAGTCTCCAATGACACCAGAAAAAGATGCTAGGTGTGTCGATAAGTCGTGTTTAATAAAGAACAAGTCACTAAAAGAATTGAAGACATCTCTAGAAACTTGAACAATTCTCAACAAAGTGCAGCCTGTGTGTACAATAAGCAGCAACAATTGAAAAATAAGAAAAATACTATATATATTAATACTAGTGACTAATAACAGATTTATTTTTAAAAGTATGTCTAACATTTTTCAGCCTTCTTAAAGACAATACAGGTAAAAGCCAGTAAATTAGAATATTTTGAAAAACTTGATTTATTTCAGTAATTGCATTCAAAAGGTGTAACTTGTACATTATATTTATTCATTGCACACAGACTGATGCATTCAAATGTTTATTTCATTTAATTTTGATGATTTGAAGTGGCAACAAATGAAAATCCAAAATTCCGTGTGTCACAAAATTAGAATATTACTTAAGGCTAATACAAAAAAGGGATTTTTAGAAATGTTGGCCAACTGAAAAGTATGAAAATGAAAAATATGAGCATGTACAATACTCAATATTTGGTTGGAGCTCCTTTTGCCTCAATTACTGCGTTAATGCGGCGTGGCATGGAGTCGATGAGTTTCTGACACTGCTCAGGTGTTATGAGAGCCCAGGTTGCTCTGATAGTGGCCTTCAACTCTTCTGCGTTTTTGGGTCTGGCATTCTGCATCTTCCTTTTCACAATACCCCACAGATTTTCTATGGGGCTAAGGTCAGGGGAGTTGGCGGGCCAATTTAGAACAGAAATACCATGGTCCGTAAACCAGGCACGGGTAGGTTTTGCGCTGTGTGCAGGCGCCAAGTCCTGTTGGAACTTGAAATCTCCATCTCCATAGAGCAGGTCAGCAGCAGGAAGCATGAAGTGCTCTAAAACTTGCTGGTAGACGGCTGCGTTGACCCTGGATCTCAGGAAACAGAGTGGACCGACACCAGCAGATGACATGGCACCCCAAACCATCACTGATGGTGGAAACTTTACACTAGACTTCAGGCAATGTGGATCCTGTGCCTCTCCTGTCTTCCTCCAGACTCTGGGACCTCGATTTCCAAAGGAAATGCAAAATTTGCATGGTTGGGTGATGGTTTGGGGTGCCATGTCATCTGCTGGTGTCGGTCCACTCTGTTTCCTGAGATCCAGGGTCAACGCAGCCGTCTACCAGCAAGTTTTAGAGCACTTCATGCTTCCTGCTGCTGACCTGCTCTATGGAGATGGAGATTTCAAGTTCCAACAGGACTTGGCGCCTGCACACAGCGCAAAATCTACCCGTGCCTGGTTTACGGACCATGGTATTTCTGTTCTAAATTGGCCCGCCAACTCCCCTGACCTTAGCCCCATAGAAAATCTGTGGGGTATTGTGAAAAGGAAGATGCAGAATGCCAGACCCAAAAACGCAGAAGAGTTGAAGGCCACTATCAGAGCAACCTGGGCTCTCATAACACCTGAGCAGTGCCAGAAACTCATCGACTCCATGCCACGCCGCATTAACGCAGTAATTGAGGCAAAAGGAGCTCCAACCAAGTATTGAGTATTGTACATGCTCATATTTTTCATTTTCATACTTTTCAGTTGGCCAACATTTCTAAAAATCCCTTTTTTGTATTAGCCTTAAGTAATATTCTAATTTTGTGACACACGGAATTTTGGATTTTCATTTGTTGCCACTTCAAATCATCAAAATTAAATGAAATAAACATTTGAATGCATCAGTCTGTGTGCAATGAATAAATATAATGTACAAGTTACACCTTTTGAATGCAATTACTGAAATAAATCAAGTTTTTCAAAATATTCTAATTTACTGGCTTTTAACTGTATATGCATCAGCACCGATTATGCAAGTTAGATGATGAGGTCATTTTGACCACGCCCCACAGGTATATTGGCTATCTGGGGAAACCCTGCACTGTATTTCATATGTGCTGTATATAGAAAGTATATAAAAATGCCCTCAGGTTGATCCTCATACTGTACAATGTGTGCTTCCAGGATGGAGGTGCAGTGCGCGTCGAGTGCGGCTGACGTCCAGAGCGAGGACGACCAGGTGTGTGAGGCGGAGAGCGAGGAGGATCCTCTGAACTGGCAAAGCCTGGTGAGCCGCGACGTGCTGGCGGGCTTGACACCGCAGGAGATCAAGAGACAAGAGGTCATCAACGGTGAGTCAGTTGTCGTCGCTTAGACCAGCTCTTTCCAAATAGTAGGGCGGGCTCCTGTTGGGGAGCGCGGTGCGATGCCACGTGGGCAGTGTGTGAGCCCAGGGAGCATGCTTCATCAGTATCATGTTTCAAACCCCATTTCAAATTGCTGTGCACGACAGAACGTGCTCATTGTAGCCATTAATCTTGACTTTATGTATTAAAAAAAAGAAGACCACAAATTAGTTTTATCCATATTTGTTTCGTCGCTTAGTGCTTTGTATACTGTGCTTCTGAGTTAATGTTGCTGTTCAGTTTGAATGTAATATTTATTGCGTGTATTTAATTGTATTTTTCAGGATCAAATGGCTCAACTCAGTCAAAAAATGTTTTATATTTCGTTACATATGTACATTAACGTTTAAACTTCAGGTAAATTGATGCACTTAAAAATATTTTCTGTTGAATACTACAAAACAATGTTGATACAATTATTCTTTGTTGTAAATATTTATGGCCCTGCGATGAGGTGGCGACTTGTCCAGGGTGTACCCCGCCTTCCGCCCGATTGTAGCTGAGATAGGCTCCAGCGCCCCCCGCGACCCCAAAGGGAATAAGCGGTAGAAAATGGATGGATGGATAAATATTTATTTTTTTGTTGTCTTTAATGTTAATAAGGATTCAATGGTTTGCAGAGGTGTACTTACAACAATTGTCTATACACATGACACTGTAGTTGCAGCGGAGAGTGGGGGGGCATGAAATATTTTCTTCTTCCAATGGGGGGCGTAACAGGAAATAATTGACAACCACTGGCTTGGACTAAAAAGCTAATAATTTAAACATTCTCGTCGTTCTTTCCCTCACTTAGAGCTGTTTTACACCGAACGAGCCCACCTGCGCATGCTGAAAGTGCTGGACGGCGTTTTCTACCAGAGGCTGAGCAGAGACGCCATTCTGCCTTCAGAGGACATCAAGAACATCTTCACCAACCTGGAGGAGATCATCCAGCTGCACGGTGATGCAACATGATCCTAAACCGAAAACAAAACCAAATGCTTAATGAACCTTTTTTCTTGTCCGGCTCCCGTAGTTTCCTTAACAGAACAAATGGCAGCGATTAGAAAAAGGAGTGAGACCTCTGTCATCGGTCAGATCGGAGAGGATCTCTTGGCTTGGGTAAGATCATTTTGCACTCATTAAAAGTAGAATATTTTAATTATTAACCTAGTAAGCTCCATGCAGTAACTTGACACTAGTGGAGTTGCCCTCTGCTGGCCACTAATAGGGGTGTACATAGCATTTTAGCATACATACAAGATGTTTTTTGTCATTACACTTAAAAAGTACAAGGAGATTTGTTTACAGTCAACCCGTCCAAGAAACAGGAATATAATATGACAGGGGGTACAGGACAGGAAGCTAATGGGTCGCCACATGGGCAGCGCCCCGTAAAAGATGGAAAAAAAAGATAACATGAGGAGGGAGAAAACAAGCAACTCCCAAACTGTGGTCCTGTAGGGGACGCATTGTGGGACTTGGAAAAAAAAATCCTCATCAAACATAAACACATAAGCACACAGTTATGCTGTGGGAGCAGACTGGACCCCGGAAGCAGAGAGGCTGCAAGGTTGAGATGCATGTTGAAACAAAATCTTTAATGAGAACACAAGGAGACAAAACAATGGCACTGGCGGGAACAGACAGCGCCACAAAAAAAAAGGCAAAAAACAAAGGAGCGAATAAAATACTAATTAAGGAAGGCGGAGGGAACCAACATAAAACAAAGTAGCAAAATAAGACACTTCATAAGTCCAAGGATGAAGAGTAGTCAGGGGATCGATCGTCTGATGTGTTGGAAGAGACGTAAAAAAAAAAAAAAAAAGAACCAGCTGCACCAAGTGTGAGTAATCAGCTAGTATAGTCCACTGGAGATTGCCATCAGGTGTGCTCCAAGCTCCAGCCCTCCTCCAGCAACAACCACTCGAAAGAGAGAGAGGGCAGAGCCAGGAAAAGCAGACAGGAAGTGTAGGAATGTAACACATGCATCCAGAAATACAACTCAAGACTTGCAACGATGCCGATCACAGTCTTGGTGTTGTCACGATAACACAGCTGTTGTCCAGTTTGCGATTTAGTTTAAAAATCGCTACAGTCTGAGCTCAATCATGACGGCGAGCTTTTGGGTAACTTGACAGCTGCCTTCATATTAAGCCTTCTGTCGATGAACCAGGGCAACGTTCAATCCAATCAGCTGATGCCCTGTTATCATAGTTCCGAATAGGTAGAGCGCTTTGATGTCCTTTAACCTACTCAGTGTTCTTGTGGCTAGAGTGTCCGCCCTGAGATCGATAGGTTGTGAGTTCAAACCCTGGCTGAGTCATACCAAAGACTATAAAAAATGTGACCCATTACATCCCTGCTTGACACACAGCATCAAAGATTGGAATTGGGGGTTAAATCACCAAAAATTATTCCCAGGTGCGGCCACCGCTGCTGCTCACTGCTCCCCTCACCTCCCAGGGGGTGAACAAGGGGATGGGTCAAATGCAGAGGACACATTTCACCACACCTAGTGTGTGTGTGTGACAATCATTGGTACTTTAACTTTAACTTTTTAACTTTAACGTAAACAATCGCCAGGCACACGACCCTCCACTTCTCCCACACGTCCATCGTGTATCCAGCAGAAAAGGTTCCGTCAGGACAGACAATCTTGTTAATTGCGTTGAGAGACCAGTCAATTGATTCACTGGTTAGATTTGGAGGACAGTGTGGAGAGAGGCTCCAAAATAAGACGAGACGAGGAAGCAAAAGCAGGGGAAGGATAAGGAAGAGGGAGGGGAAGCGTCCGCCTTTATTGAGAGCAAGCAAAAAAAAAAAGGTTGTTTTAGTGTAACTTACTGTTAACCTTTTTTTAGTATTTTAGGATGACGTAAGAAAAAACATCATAAAATATACCAATAATAAATTAACTTTAATAATCAGTAAAGTCTCAAATTAAATCTGTTAAATGTACCTACATTTCATACATTTTAAGTGTATTGTAACCCTAACCCTTTCTATCTAGATATAAGCCACATTGTGCACTTGGCAGCAATTTAATCCAACACAGAACATCTTATGTGTAGAATTCAAGCAACACAGGAGACACATGAAATGGCACGAAATTTAGTATTGTACCTTAGGTCCCAGATTTAGCCCAACGAGTACCACAAGAACAATAATATACAGGTAAAAGCCAGTAAATTAGAATATTTTGAAAAACTTGATTTATTTCAGTAATTGCATTCAAAAGGTGTAACTTGTACATTATATTTATTCATTGCACACAGACTGATGCATTCAAATGTTTATTTAATTTAATTTTGATGATTTGAAGTGGCAACAAATGAAAATCCAAAATTCCGTGTGTCACAAAATTAGAATATTACTTAAGGCTAATACAAAAAAGGGATTTTTAGAAATGTTGGCCAACTGAAAAGTATGAAAATGAAAAATATGAGCATGTACAATACTCAATACTTGGTTGGAGCTCCTTTTGCCTCAATTACTGCGTTAATGCGGCATGGCATGGAGTCGATGAGTTTCTGGAACTGCTCAGGTGTTATGAGAGCCCAGGTTGCTCTGATAGTGGCCTTCAACTCTTCTGCGTTTTTGGGTCTGGCATTCTGCATCTTCCTTTTCACAATACCCCACAGATTTTCTATGGGGCTAAGGTCAGGGGAGTTGGCGGGCCAATTTAGAACAGAAATACCATGGTCCTTAAACCAGGCACGGGTAGATTTTGCGCTGTGTGCAGGCGCCAAGTCCTGTTGGAACTTGAAATCTCCATCTCCATAGAGCAGGTCAGCAGCAGGAAGCATGAAGTGCTCTGAAACTTGCTGGTAGACGGCTGCGTTGACCCTGGATCTCAGGAAACAGAGTGGACCGACACCAGCAGATGACATGGCACCCCAAACCATCACTGATGGTGGAAACTTTACACTAGACTTCAGGCAACGTGGATCCTGTGCCTCTCCTGTCTTCCTCCAGACTCTGGGACCTCGATTTCCAAAGGAAATGCAAAATTTGCATGGTTGAGTGATGGTTTGGGGTGCCATGTCATCTGCTGGTGTCGGTCCACTCTGTTTCTTGAGATCCAGGGTCAACGCAGCCGTCTACCAGCAAGTTTTAGAGCACTTCATGCTTCCTGCTGCTGACCTGCTATATGGAGATGGAGATTTCAAGTTCCAACAGGACTTGGCGCCTGCACACAGCGCAAAATCTACCCGTGCCTGGTTTACGGACCATGGTATTTCTGTTCTAAATTGGCCCGCCAACTCCCCTGACCTTAGCCCCATAGAAAATCTGTGGGTTATTGTGAAAAGGAAGATGCAAAATGCCAGACCCAAAAACGCAGAAGAGTTGAAGGCCACTATCAGAGCAACCTGGGCTCTCATAACACCTGAGCAGTGCCAGAAACTCATCGACTCCATGCCACGCCGCATTAACGCAGTAATTGAGGCAAAAGGAGCTCCAACCAAGTATTGAGTATTGTACATGCTCATATTTTTCATTTTCATTCTTTTCAGTTGGCCAACATTTCTAAAAATCCCTTTTTTGTATTAGCCTTAAGTAATATTCTAATTTTGTGACACACGGAATTTTGGATTTTCATTTGTTGCCACTTCAAATCATCAGAATTAAATGAAATAAACATTTGAATGCATCAGTCTGTGTGCAATGAATAAATATAATGTACAAGTTACACCTTTTGAATGCAATTACTGAAATAAATCAAGTTTTTCAAAATATTCTAATTTACTGGCTTTTACCTGTATACTGCACATAGTAATTTAAAGAGGAACATTATCACAATTTGAGAAGGGTTAAAACCATTAAAAATCAGTTCCCCTTATTTTATTTTTCGAAGTTTTTTTCAAAATTTTACCCATCACGCAATATCCCTGAAAAAAGCTTCAAAGTGCCTGATTTTAACCATCGTTATATACACCCGTCCATTTTCCTGTGACGTCACACAGTGATGCCAATACAAACAAACATGGCGGATAGAACAGCAAGGTATAGTGACATTAGCTCGGATTCAGACTCGGATTTCAGCGGCTTAAGCGATTCAACAGATTACGCATGTATTGAAACGGATGGTTGTAGTGTGGAGGCAGGTAGCGAAAACGAAATTGAAGAAGAAACTGAAGCTATTGAGCCATATCGGTTTGAACCGTATGCAAGCGAAACCGACGAAAACGACACGACAGCCAGCGACACGGGAGAAAGCGAGGACGAATTCGGCGATCGCCTTCTAACCAACGATTGGTATGTGTTTGTTTGGCATTAAAGGAAACTAACAACTATGAACTAGGTTTACAGCATATGAAATACATTTGGCAACAACATGCACTTTGAGAGTGCAGACAGCCCATTTCAGGCGCGCTAAGAACATATATTTTTCCACGATTTCAGCACTCAGGTTAACCATACCTAAATAGACACAAAATACTGCATTACACAAGACTACCCGAATGTACTCGAATGATTGAAAAAAATAAATGTTTTTAAGCTAAATTATTGGTAAACACAGTTTATGTATAATAATTTATGTAAAACCGGGAGTAATGAATAAAGTTTTCATCAATTAATGTATTCTGTAGACATACCCTCATCCGCTCTCTTTTCCTGAAAGCTGATCTGTCCAGTTTTGGAGTTGATGTCAGCATCTGCTTTGAGTGTCGCAGGATATCCACACATTCTTGCCATCTCTGTCGTAGCATAGCTTTCGTCGGTAAAGTGTGCGGAACAAACGACTGACCATTTCGTCGGCTTTCCCCACAGCCTCGTATTTTGAACAAATTTCGTCCAATTTCTTGCCACTTTCGCATCTTTGGGCCACTGGTGCAACTTGATTCCGTCCCTGTTCGTGTTGTTACACCCTCCGACAACACACCGACGAAAGTGAGAAAATGGCGGACGTCATCGCTCCGAGAGCGAATAATAGAAAGGCGTTTAATTCGACAAAATTCACCCATTTAGAGTTTGGAAATCGGTTAAAAAATGAGATGGTCTTTTTTCTGCAACATCAAGGTATATATTGACGCTTACATAGGTCTGGTGATAATGTTCCCCTTTAAATAGTATCGGATATAAATAGAGAAGGTAATAAATAGGTTACTAGTAATATATTATAGATAGAACATGTTGCTGTTATCGCAGTCCAATCTCACCAGATAAGGTTGTGATTATGTACGATCTTGGTAGCGGTATTCATCCAAGACAACTAAAAGCATTGCATGTTGTTCCAGTTCAGCGGCGAGGAAGAGGAGAAGATAAAAAGAGCGGTTGCCACCTTCTGCAGCAACCAGCCGTCCGCCCTGGAGCTCATCAAGACCAAGAAGAAGAAAGACCAGAGGTTTACCTTGTTTATGCGGGTGAGAGCTTCAGGACGCCACCAACATCCGCAATGTAAACAGCCGTTAAAAAACGCGCTGACTGCGCCGCATCGTGTTTCCTCAGGAGGCCGAGAGAAACCGCCTGTGTCGCCGGTTGCAGCTCAAAGACATCATTCCTGTGGAGATGCAGCGAGCGACCAAGTACCCGCTTCTCTTGGAGAAGATCGCGAAGTACACGGGTACAAAGCACCGCGTCTTACTTGACTGTGTGCGATTTACCTAGCACGCGTCCTAATACTTTTGTTTGTTCTGCAGAGGATGACGAGGAGGACGCTGACAAGGTGAAGAAAGCCGGGGAATGCTGCAAGCAGATTCTCAACCATGTCAACCAAGCCGTCAAAGAGGCCGAGAACAAGCAGGTAGCGTCACGTTAGCAATTACTTCATCAGGACAAAGAATGTTAGTTTTTTTTGTGGGTTTACATCTCTTCTTATTCCCAATTTACAGAGGCTGGTGGATTATCAGAGAAGGTTGGACATCTCGTCACTGAAACCCAACGAGAACCCGCTCATCCTGGAGCTGAGGGTAGGAACAAAATGTGGGAGTCCTGCCTAACGATAACAAGGGACAAGTTTTATGCTGCTGATTCTGATATCGATCGTCCATGAGTGAGATCGGCCGATAAAAATACAGATCACTGTTAGGGATGCTCTTCTTAGTGGAGGTTGTGACCTCAAAAAGCAGCTTGCAGGTTTAAAGTGTTTAATGTCTAAAAGTACAAACTCCAAGGGAGAGTGCAACAGGGATATGCGCAAAACAATCACCGGGAAACTGCATGAAAAAATAGCTAAAGAGAGCTAAACAACAAATACAAACCAAGAAGTCAAAAATGCTTCTAAAACCGTGATAATTCCTCTGACAAACAAGACAATGATCCTACAAAAAATTAGGGAGAGGAAGGGAAAGCATCCGCCTTCATTGAGAGCAAACAAGAGAAACAGTTAGCTGTTAGCTGCCTCTCTCAGCCGGGGGACCAAAAATAAAGTGAGCGGCAATCGGCTTTAGAACACAAACTTTGTCAGGGAAATCGGCCAATACTGATTGGTGGCCGATCGATCGACACATCGTTAATGATAACGTTTAGTGGTTGAAAGATCATTTTTTATTCCGCAGAACCTGGACCTCACTAAGAGGACGATGGTCCACGAAGGACCGCTCTCCTGGAAGGTCAACAAAGACAAAAGAATTGGTACGCTGATATCTTAAAAGTTTTCCATTGAGGCAGGTGTTCCTAATGTTGTGGCCGGTCCTCTGCAGACCTCTACACGCTCCTCCTGGAGGACATTTTGGTTCTGCTCCAGAAGCAGGACGAGCGTTTGGTGCTCAAGTTCCACAGCAAGAACGTGGCCAGCGCCGCAGACACCAAACTCGCCTTCAGCCCCGTCATCAAACTCAACACCGTGCTGGTCCGGCCCGTCGCCACAAGTAACTATTTTGATTATTCAGTCAAATCGTCGAGCTCGCTTTTGCTGATAAATGTTTTGTGTCCTCTTTAGACAACAAGTCCTTCTTCGTGCTCTCCATGTCGGACAACGGGGCTCAGATCTACGAGCTGACGGCTCAGAGCGTGTCCGACCAGAGAACGTAAGCGGCATGACGTCACCCTGACAACGAAACACAAAGCTGTCATTGACGACACAGCTCATTCCTATTCTGTCCACTAGGTGGCAGTGTCTGATCACGCAGTGCGCCGACGCCATGAAGGCCAGATCGCACAGCAGCGACACAACTTCGACTCCATCCGAGTGAGCTTGCTAACGTTTTTTTGGGCCTCTTTTGTTTTGTCTGTTTTTACCGTGAAGATCTTTCTCTTTTATAGGGGGGTGCAGGAAGCCATCGAGATCATCAACGGTGGGATGGAGAAGCCGAGCAAAGATGGCAACGACCCCTCAGGTAGATGCGGCAGAGAACATTTAGAATAAGAACAAGCATTTTGAGGCATTTGGCCCGTTAATTTCACTTCACACAAACCTGTATTATTGCAACCTTTTTAAGCAAGGTGGCCGCAATCAGTAATAACTGGTAGGAGGAGCAATCACATTCAGTTTGCTGGCTTTAACTGTCAAAATTATTTTGGACACTTTCTATTGAATTCTATGATGCAAAGTGGCGATTATCAATAATAACTGGCGGGAGGAGCGATCTCCTTAATTATATTAGCCTACATGACAAAGTAGGGATGGTTACCCTTTTTAAGCAAAGTGGCCGCAATCAGTAATAACTGGTAGGAGGAGCAATCACATTCAGTTTGCTGGCTTTAACTGTCAAAATTATTTTGGACACTTTCTATTGAATTCTATGATGCAAAGTGGCGATTATCAATAATGACTGGCGGGAGGAGCGATCTCCTTAATTATATTAGCCTACATAACAAAGTAGGGATGGTTACCCTTTTTAAGCAAAGTGGCCGCAATCAGTAATAACTGGTAGGAGGAGCAATAACATTCAGTTTGCTGGCTTTAACTGTCAAAATTATTTTGGACACTTTCTATTGAATTCTATGATGCAAAGTGGCGATTATCAATAATGACTGGTGGGAGGAGCGATCTCCTTAATTATATTAGCCTACATGACAAAGTAGGGATGGTTACCCTTTTTAAGCAAAGTGGCCGCAATCAGTAATAACTGGTAGGAGGAGCAATCACATTCAGTTTGCTGGCTTTAACTGTCAAAATTATTTTGGACACTTTCTATTGAATTCTATGATGCAAAGTGGCGATTATCAATAATAACTGGTGGGAGGAGCGATCTCCTTAATTATATTAGCCTACATGACAAAGTAGGGATGGTTACCCTTTTTAAGCAAAGTGGCCGCAATCAGTAATAACTGGTAGGAGGAGCAATCACATTCAGTTTGCTGGCTTTAACTGTCAAAATTATTTTGGACACTTTCTATTGAATTCTATGATGCAAAGTGGCGATTATCAATAATGACTGGTGGGAGGAGCGATCTCCTTAATTATATTAGCCTACATGACAAAGTAGGGATGGTTACCCTTTTTAAGCAAGGTGGCCGCAATCAGTAATAACTGGTAGGAGGAGCAATCACATTCAGTTTGCTGGCTTTAACTGTCAAAATTATTTTGGACACTTTCTATTGAATTCTATGATGCAAAGTGGCGATTATCAATAATAACTGGTGGGAGGAGCGATCTCCTTAATTATATTAGCCTACATGACAAAGTAGGGATGGTTACCCTTTTTAAGCAAAGTGGCCGCAATCAGTAATAACTGGTAGGAGGAGCAATCACATTCAGTTTGCTGGCTTTAACTGTCAAAATTATTTTGGACACTTTCTATTGAATTCTATGATGCAAAGTGGCGATTATCAATAATGACTGGTGGGAGGAGCGATCTCCTTAATTATATTAGCCTACATGACAAAGTAGGGATGGTTACCCTTTTTAAGC
>NC_084556.2:5150000-5157500 GCF_033978685.3 Nerophis lumbriciformis
TGCACCAACCCAACAAACCTCCCTCCCCCATTTACACTCATTCACACTCATTCACACAAAAGGGTTATTTCTTTCTGTTATTAATATTCTGGTTCCTACATTATATATCAATATATATCAATACAGTCTGCAAGGGATACAGTCCGTAAGCACACATGATTGTGCGTGCTGCTGGTCCACTAATAGTACTAACCTTTAACAGTTAATTTTACTCATTTTCATTAACTACTAGTTTCTATGTAACTGTTTTGATATTGTTTTACTTTCATTTTTTTCAAGAAAATGTTTTTAATTAATTTATCTTATTTTATTTTATTAATTTTTTTTAAAAGGACCTTATCTTCACCATACCTGGTTGTCCAAATTAGGCATCATAATGTGTTAATTCCACGACTGTATATATCAGTATTGGTTGAGATCGGTATCTGTAATTAAGAGTTGGACAATATAGGAATATCGGATATCGGAAAAAAAGCCATTATCGGACATCCCTATCCCTAATGGTAGGTATGAAAAACACTAACCTATTTGATATTAACTGTCTGAAATGGATTTATGCTGACTTATGTAAAGTTGAAGTGGAGTGGTAATTGATTTTTTTGGCAACACCTAGCGGTCACAATAATTAAAACCTCTAAAGGCCTTAGTGGCCACATGCGTGGACAACACCTTTTAGCTCTTATTTCCAAAATTGTGTACACTACTGAATTGGGGTCTTATGGCCGCTTATGTGGACACTTATACTGCCATCTGGTGGTGTCAGAAGAGTATAACATACAATGGAATTTGGAAAAAGAAACTGTAAAAACAAGAATTAGCATGTCACTAAACATGAAGTACACGTTTGTTACTTATGGACTAAGTACATCATATCAAAAGATGATTCTTAGTTTTTATTCTAATTAAGGTCCAATAAGCCCAAATAGCAAAGAGAAATAAAAAAAAAGCATGTAAACCAGGGGTCCCCCAAACTTTTTGACTCCGGGGCCGCATTGGGGTAAAACAATTTGGCTGGGGGCTGCGCTATATATATATATATGTATATATATATATATATATATATGTATATGTATATATATATATATATATATATATATATATATATATATATATATATATATATATATATATATATATATATATATATATATATATATATATATATATATATACTGTATATATATATATGTAAATGTGTGTGTGTATATATGTATATGTAAATGTGTGTGTGTATATATGTATATGTAAATGTGTATATATGTGTGTGTATATATGTATATGTCTATGTGTATGTCCATGTGTGTATATATATATATATATATATATATATATATATATATATATATATATATATATATATATATGTGTGTATATATGTATATATATATGTGTATGTGTCTATGTGTGTATATATATATGTATATATGTGTCTATATGTGTGTGTATATATATATATATATATATATATATATATATATATATATATATATATATATATATATATATATATATATATATATATATATATATTCCTCGCGCACTAATTGACTTAAAGAGCGCACTTGCTGCATGTCACGTTATCGATGGTAAAATGCATTTTTAGACAATATGATTTGCCTGAGTGGTTAAGAGACGGTAGAAAATGGACTAGTAAGGGCAAATTTAAAAAAATAATAATAATAAATAAAAAATAACATTTTTTTTAACTTGGGACTTCCCGCGGGCCTGATTTTGGATGCTGGGGGGACGGATCCGGCCCGCGGGCCGTTGTTTGGGGACCCCTGATGTAAACAAACAGCGTGGGCCTTAAGAGGTTAACTTAAGGGCATCACACAGGAAGTTGAATAATGCGGACACGTTTGTTACTGGATACTTTCTATTACGCTTCTGCCTTGGAGACTTTGTATGTGTAAGTAATATGCAACTCAAATGATTTGATTTAGACTATAATATTGTTCAACTAAGGAGACGTATTACATCTGACTTACAAGTGTGCTATAGTGTGCTTAGCTGTTGTGTAGCTGCTCATAGCCTATAGCCTGCCATGTTTACATTTTGTAAATGACTTCACAAAAATACAAGACTAACCGAGTGTGCTTGTTTTTTTGCTGATATCGGACCGATATCCCATATCGACATCGGATCGGGACTGTGGTCTTCTTCCAGGTGACTTCGTGGTTCTGGATCCAGGCGGGGCCTCCGAAGACGACGACGGCGGAGACGCGGGGATCGACATGAGCAAGCTGCTGTCCTCGTCCTCACAGACGGAGGGCGGCGGGCCCAACCTCAGCCGCCAGCTCATGACGCACCTGCGCCTCCTGCAGGCCGACCTGCAGTACCTCAAGGTGCAAAACGGACCCCCAAATCAGTCTCAAAACTAGCGTGGGGAAAAAAAATGCACATTGACACGGTCTCACAGTCCCACACTAGTCTGCTCTACATTCCACTCACTTCCTGCTTCACCACCAATCAGTCGTCACTCTGTCACCAAGACATGCATACGGTGCATTCACTGACCTCTGAAATTTAGGCGCGCACAACATCAAACTAGTTGTATTTTTTATTTGACATTTTTAGTATTAATCATAAAATGTCACTGTTGATGATTTATGGTGTACTTCCAGGAAGTGGAGCTGAAGTACAACCAGCTGCAAGGGACACTGTCTGACACGCCAACTAATTTAGAGAATGGTGCGTTTTTCCTTTTTCACACTTTCTTTCCACATTTTCTTTACGATCGCCTACATTTTGGGGTTGTTTTGTTCTTTTTCAGATGGGATTCAGTGACGGCAGTCTTCCCGTTATCACTAAAAGGACTTGAAGGCATCACGGAAAAAACACTGAAGATTGTCGTTTATTCTTCCGATGACACTGGATATACGGCGGGGGGTCACTGGCATTACTCCCATGGGACTTACCGGTAAATGGAGCCTCGATAACCTGCCATGTGGACGTCTTCTTATTGTTGTAAGTCTCCAAAAGCTACACTTCACACTGTCTTTGCGTCCTTTGCTTTTCGGTACACCTTAGACCAAGACTGCACAAAATCCAATCAAGAAAAGATATATATATATATATATATATATATATATATATATATATATATATATATATATATATATATATACATACATATATATATATATTTATATATATATATACATACATATTTATATATATATATATGTATATGTATATGTATATATATGTATATATATACATAAGTATATGTACGGTATATATATAAATATATATGAAGGATTGTTAAAACTGGTAAGTGTAAATTAACTTAAATGTACAATTATGACTGTATATCAAAGGTTTTCAACTGTTTTTTTGGGGGTTTTGTATACACAAAGAACATTTAATATTGTTTTAACAACCAAAAAAGAAACTAACATATTCCTGCAGTATTAACCCTACTCTTTATTTGACTGCAATGACGTTAACTCTGTTTATTAACACTCGGAGGATCTTTAACGCTGATTGATAATATAAGAAAATATCTGTTTAGATTTTAATGTCGTCATATAGTATTTATTCGTTTAAAGGCTCCGCCCACAGCTGTCACGTCTGCAATGTGTACGTCTCCTTTCAAATAAAAAAAGATAAGCACACCTTTTTTTTTTTTTGCATCAAGAGTGTTCTATACTCAAAATGTATTGTTTATTGTCTGACTATTTTATTCTATTTTAATTTTATTATTTTTATTAAACATGATAAAAAACTGTGTTTTTTTTGTTGTAACATTTGTGTTATTAGAAAAGCATTATAATCAAAATATTTTAATAATGAATAATAACAATTTAATAATTTCAGTATTGCTGAAAAAAGTTATATTACCATGAGAATAAATAATGATTTTGGAGAAAAAAATGTCATAATTGTCCAAGAATATTTTGGGAAAATTAACAAGATAAATAAAAAATGTTTGCCTTCCAAAAACATCTCTGTGATTATGACAATAAGTCGCCATTGTGTTCTATAATCAGAAATGTATTGTTTACCGTCTCATTTCTTTTTGCACACAGATTAACTGATTTTTTAAAAATGTAAACATTAAGAAACTGAGATTTTTCAGTATTTTTTTTTGTTAAGGACTAATTTCAAAAGCATGATAATCAAAATATTACAATACTAAAATGGTCTTTTTTTACCTAAAAACATTCAGAATTGCAGAAGATAAAAGGTTGTATTGTCACAAGAATAAAGTGATAATGTGAAAAAAAGTAATAATTGTACGGAGAAATGCATATTACAAGACAAATTCTATATTTTCCCCCAAAAAAACATCTCTCACATTACGACAATAAAGGTTTAATTTTGCTTCGAACCATTAGTATTCCATACTCAGGAATATCGCTCACAAATGCATAGTTTACTGTCTGCCTTCTTTCCGCACGCGCATGAACAGAATATTTTTATTTAAACATTATGAAAAACTGGGAAGACCCTGGACACGTTGGGGAGTATGTCTCCCGCCTGGCCTGGGAACGCCTCGGGATCCCCCGGGATGAGCTGGACGAAGTGGCAGGGGAGCGCAAAGTCAGGCTTCTATGCTTAGGCTGCTGCCCCCACGACCCTACCTCGGATAGGCGGAGGACGACGGTTGGATGAAAAACTTGCCAATTATGTTTTGTGTAATATTTGTGTTAAGGCCTCATTGGAAAAGCATTATAATCAAAATATTACAAGACTAAAATTGTCTTTTTACCTAAAAAAAGTTCAGAATTGCAGAAGAAAGTTTGATTATAAAACCATAATATAATTTTGGAACAAAAAGTCATGAATTGTACAAAAATGTTTTGGAAAAAATGTATATTACAAGAAACTTGTCGCATTTTTGCAGACAAAAACATCTCAAGTCGTAATTTTACTTACTTTGTTGTTGACATGAATTTTAAATCATGGTAATATGACAATAAAGTGGTAATATTATGAACTAAATAAAAGCATACAATAGGAAAGTGGGTCCCAAAATAATACAATTATAAAAGTCTTAATTCATAGTCTAATATTTTTAAAAATGAAGAAGAAAGAAGAAAATACAGCTGTATTATACAAATATAAAAATAAATTTAACTTGTATCTTTCATTCTGGAATACAAGTGCATTGCAAGAAGGATATATATATATATATATATATATATATATATATATATATATATATATATATATGACACACATACGTACATACATCACATGGACAAAGATAAGACATTCTGGAGGAAAGTTAAGTGGTCAGAGGAAACAAAAATTGAGCTGTTTGGCCACAATACCCCACAATATGTTTAGAGCAGAAAAGGTGAGGCCTTTAATCCCAGGAACACCAATTCCTACCGTCAAGCATGGTGGTGGTAGTATTATGGTCTGGGCCTGTTTTGCTGCCAATGTAAATGGTGCTTTACAAAGAGTAAATGGGACAATGAAAAAGGAGGATTACCTCCAAATTCTTCAGGACAACCTAGAATCATCAGCCCGGAGGTTGGGTCTTGGGCGCAGTTGGGTGTTCCAACAGGACATTGACCCCAAACACACGTCAAAAATGGTAAAGGAATGGCTAAATCAGGCTACAATTAAGGTTTTAGAATGGCTTTCCCAAAGTCCTGACTTAAACGTGTGGACAATGCTGAAGAAACAAGTCCATGTCAGAAAACCCAACAAATTTACCTGAACTGCGCCAATTTTATCAAGAGGAGTGGTCAAAAACTCAAGCAGTAGCTTGTGGATGGCTACCAAAAGCGCCTTATTGCAGTGAAACTTGCCAAGGGACATGTAACCAAATATTAACATTGCTGTATGTAAACTTTTGACCTGGTCACATTTTCAGTAGACCCATAATAAATTCATAAAAGAACCAAACTTCATGAATGTTTTTTGTGACCAACAAGTATGTGCTCCAATCACTCTATCACAAAAAAATAAAAGAGTTGTAGAAATGATTGGAAACTCAATACAGCCATGACATTATGTTCTTTATAAGTGTATGTAAACTTTTGATTGCGACTGTATGTATACAGGTAAAAGCCAGTAAATTAGAATATTTTGAAAAACTTGATTTATTTCAGTAATTGCATTCAAAAGGTGTAACTTGTACATTATATTTATTCATTGCACACAGACTGATGCATTCAAATGTTTATTTCATTTAATTTTGATGATTTGAAGTGGCAACAAATGAAAATCCAAAATTGCGTGTGTCACAAAATTAGAATATTACTTAAGGCTAATACAAAAAAGGGATTTTTAGAAATGTTGGCCAACTGAAAAGTATGAAAATGAAAAATATGAGCATGTACAATACTCAATACTTGGTTGGAGCTCCTTTTGCCTCAATTACTGCGTTAATGCGGCGTGGCATGGAGTCGATGAGTTTCTGGCACTGCTCAGGTGTTATGAGAGCCCAGGTTGCTCTGATAGTGGCCTTCAACTCTTCTGCGTTTTTGGGTCTGGCATTCTGCATCTTCCTTTTCACAATACCCCACAGATTTTCTATGGAGCTAAGGTCAGGGGAGTTGGCGGGCCAATTTAGAACAGAAATACCATGGTCCGTAAACCAGGCACGGGTAGATTTTGCGCTGTGTGCAGGCGCCAAGTCCTGTTGGAACTTGAAATCTCCATCTCCATAGAGCAGGTCAGCAGCAGGAAGCATGAAGTGCTCTAAAACTTGCTGGTAGACGGCTGCGTTGACCCTGGATCTCAGGAAACAGAGTGGACCGACACCAGCAGATGACATGGCACCCCAAACCATCACCCAACCATGCAAATTTTGCATTTCCTTTGGAAATCGAGGTCCCAGAGTCTGGAGGAAGACAAGAGAGGCACAGGATCCACGTTGCCTGAAGTCTAGTGTAAAGTTTCCACCATCAGTGATGGTTTGGGGTGCCATGTCATCTGCTGGTGTCAGTCCACTCTGTTTCCTGAGATCCAGGGTCAACGCAGCCATCTACCAGCAAGTTTTAGAGCACTTCATGCTTCCTGCGCGGCCACCGCTGCTGCCCACTGCTCCCCTCACCTCCCAGGGGGTGATCAAGGGTGATGGGTCAAATGCAGAGAATAATCTCGCCACACCTAGTGTGTGTGTGACAATCATTGGTACTTTAACTTTTAACTTAAACTTTATTAGCGTCCGCTTTTTCATCATACTGTCTGCGTGCCAGCCCAGTCACATGTTGTATGCGGCCTTCGCTTACACGCGTAAGTGACTGCAAGCATACTTGGGCAACAGCCATACAGGTCACACTGAGGGCGGTCGTATAAACAACTTTAACACTGCTACAAATATGCGCCACACTGTGAACCCACACCAAACAAGAATGACATAAACACATTTCGGGAGAACATCCGCACCGTAACACAACATAAACACAACAGAACAAATACCCAGAATCCCATGCAGCACTAACTCTTCCGGGCCACATTATACACCCCCGCTACCACCAAAACCCCCCCGTACCCCTCCGTGCGTCGGTTGAGGTGGCTGGGGTTGATGTGGGGGGG